>NC_090653.1:87487263-87787263 GCF_040937935.1 Hyperolius riggenbachi | reverse complement strand
CCGCCCTGTACTGTGGCCTCCTCCTCCCCAATAGCCACCCTATTCCTCTCCAGATTTATTTTCTTTAACAGTTAGTGTGCAAAATCTGCACAGTGAATGTGAAGACACAAATACGCCCAACTGCCACTGCCATAACAATTCACAAGCATACATATCATAGTGAAAAAGAGAGAAAAAAAATCAGACAAAAAGAGTAAGAAAGTTGCAAGTAGAAAGAACAAATAGATGTTATAACAAATCCGATGCCAAACTCCTCTTCACCATGAAAAACACTTGTTTACCGCCATCTGAAAGAAAACAGAAGAGAGACAACACAAAAAAGAGGTACCAATTTACATGCATTACCACATACCATAACAGATATAAAATACTACCCATGAAATGCACACAAAGTGACCTGTGAAAAAAGATTGTTTATATATGCATACATATCATACTGAAAAAGAGAAAAAATGTCAGACAAAAAGAGTGAGAAAGTTGCAAGGAGAAAGAACAAATAGATGTTATAACAAATCCGGTGCCAAACTCCTCTTCAACATGAAAAACACTTGTCGACCGCCATCTGAAAGAAAACAGAAGAGAGACAACACAAAAAAGAGGTACCAATTTACATGCATTACCACATACCATAACAGATATAAAATACTACCCATGAAATGCACACAAAGTGACCTGTGAAAAAAGATTGTTTATATATGCATACATATCATACTGAAAAAGAGAAAAAATGTCAGACAAAAAGAGTGAGAAAGTTGCAAGGAGAAAGAACAAATAGATGTTATAACAAATCCGATGCCAAACTCCTCTTCAACATGAAAAATACTTGTCGACCGCCACCTGAAAGAAAACAGAAGAGAGACAATACAAAAAAAGAGATACCAACTTACATGCATTAACACATACAATAACAGATATAAAATACTACTTATGAAATGCACACAGTGACCTGTAAAAAAAAAAGATCATATATGCATACTTATTATACTCGAAAAGAGAATAAAAAACAAACAAAAAGTGCAAGAAAGTTGCAAGGAGACAGTGCAAACACATGGTATGTGATAACAAATCCCATGCCCAACTCTTCATCAACATAAAAAATATTTCTCGAGCTCCATCTGGAAGACAAAAGAGAGACAACACAGAAAAATAGAAAACAGCATACATGCATTTACACATAGAATGCAAGATATAAAATATTGCACATTGCAAAACTAAAGGATACTACAGGGTGGGCCATTTATATGGATACACCTGATCTATGTATACACCCCATATACAACATCATACCACCAATTTTTTTTGTTCCAACAGTCTTGGAGGGATCTATCCAATGTGGGTTAGTGTCAGACCAATAGTGGTGGTTTTGTTTGTTAATTTCACCATTCACATACAATTATGTACCCATATAAATAGCCAAATTAAGGTGTATCCATATAAATGGCCCGCACTGTACTGTGGCCTCCTCCTCCCCAATAGCCACCCTATTCCTCTCCAGATTTATTTTCTTTAACAGTTAGTGTGCAAAATCTGCACAGTGAATGTGAAGACACAAATATGCCCAACTGCCACTGCCATAACAATTCACAAGCATACATATCATAGTGAAAAAGAGAGAAAAAAAATCAGACAAAAAGAGTAAGAAAGTTGCAAGTAGAAAGAACAAATAGATGTTATAACAAATCCGATGCCAAACTCCTCTTCACCATGAAAAACACTTGTTTACCGCCATCTGAAAGAAAACAGAAGAGAGACAACACAAAAAAGAGGTACCAATTTACATGCATTACCACTTACCATAACAGATATAAAATACTACCCATGAAATGCACACAAAGTGACCTGTGAAAAAAGATTGTTTATATATGCATACATATCATACTGAAAAAGAGAAAAAATGTCAGACAAAAAGAGTGAGAAAGTTGCAAGGAGAAAGAACAAATAGATGTTATAACAAATCCGGTGCCAAACTCCTCTTCAACATGAAAAACACTTGTCGACCGCCATCTGAAAGAAAACAGAAGAGAGACAACACAAAAAAGAGGTACCAATTTACATGCATTACCACATACCATAACAGTTATAAAATACTACCCATGAAATGCACACAAAGTGACCTGTGAAAAAAGATTGTTCATATATGCATACATATCATACTGAAAAAGAGAAAAAATGTCAGACAAAAAGAGTGAGAAAGTTGCAAGGAGAAAGAACAAATAGATGTTATAACAAATCCGATGCCAAACTCCTCTTCACCATGAAAAATACTTGTCGATCGCCATCTGAAAGAAAACAGAAGAGAGACAATACAAAAAAAGAGATACCAACTTACATGCATTAACACATACAATAACAGATATAAAATACTACTTATGAAATGCACACAGTGACCTGTAAAAAAAAAAAAGATCATATATGCATACTTATTATACTCGAAAAGAGAATAAAAAACAAACAAAAAGTGCAAGAAAGTTGCAAGGAGACAGTGCAAACACATGGTATGTGATAACAAATCCCATGCCCAACTCTTCATCAACATAAAACATATTTCTCGAGCTCCATCTGGAAGACAAAATAGAGAAAACATAGAAAAAGAGAAAACAACATACATGCATTTACACATACAATGGTAGATATAAAATATTACACATTGCAAAACTAAAGGATACTACAGGGTGGGCCATTTATATGGATACACCTCATCTATGTATACACCCCATATACAACATCATACCACCAATTTTTTTGTTCCAACAGTCTTGGAGGGATCTTTCCAATGTGGGTTAGTGTCAGACCAATAGTGGTGGTTTTGTTTGTTAATTTCACCATTCACATACAATTATGTACCCATATAAATAGCCAAATTAAGGTGTATCCATATAAATGGCCCGCCCTGTACTGTGGCCTCCTCCTCCCCAATAGCCACCCTATTCCTCTCCAGATTTATTTTCTTTAACAGTTAGTGTGCAAAATCTGCACAGTGAATGTGAAGACACAAATACGCCCAACTGCCACTGCCATAACAATTCACAAGCATACATATCATAGTGAAAAAGAGAGAAAAAAAATCAGACAAAAAGAGTAAGAAAGTTGCAAGTAGAAAGAACAAATAGATGTTATAACAAATCCGATGCCAAACTCCTCTTCACCATGAAAAACACTTGTTTACCGCCATCTGAAAGAAAACAGAAGAGAGACAACACAAAAAAGAGGTACCAATTTACATGCATTACCACTTACCATAACAGATATAAAATACTACCCATGAAATGCACACAAAGTGACCTGTGAAAAAAGATTGTTTATATATGCATATATATCATACTGAAAAAGAGAAAAAATGTCAGACAAAAAGAGTGAGAAAGTTGCAAGGAGAAAGAACAAATAGATGTTATAACAAATCCGATGCCAAACTCCTCTTCAACATGAAAAATACTTGTCGACCGCCACCTGAAAGAAAACAGAAGAGAGACAATACAAAAAAAGAGATACCAACTTACATGCATTAACACATACAATAACAGATATAAAATACTACTTATGAAATGCACACAATGACCTGTAAAAAAAAAAAGATCATATATGCATACTTATTATACTCGAAAAGAGAATAAAAAACAAACAAAAAGTGCAAGAAAGTTGCATGGAGATAGTGCAAACACATGGTATGTGATAACAAATCCCATGCCCAACTCTTCATCAACATAAAAAATATTTCTCGAGCTCCATCTGGAAGACAAAAGAGAGACAACACAGAAAAATAGAAAACAGCATACATGCATTTACACATAGAATGCAAGATATAAAATATTACACATTGCAAAACTAAAGGATACTACAGGGTGGGCCATTTATATGGATACACCTGATCTATGTATACACCCCATATACAACATCATACCACCAATTTTTTTGTTCCAACAGTCTTGGAGGGATCTATCCAATGTGGGTTAGTGTCAGACCAATAGTGGTGGTTTTGTTTGTTAATTTCACCATTCACATACAATTATGTACCCATATAAATAGCCAAATTAAGGTGTATCCATATAAATGGCCCGCCCTGTACTGTGGCCTCCTCCTCCCCAATAGCCACCCTATTCCTCTCCAGATTTATTTTCTTTAACAGTTAGTGTGCAAAATCTGCACAGTGAATGTGAAGACACAAATACGCCCAACTACCACTGCCATAACAATTCACAAGCATACATATCATAGTGAAAAAGAGAGAAAAAAAAATCAGACAAAAAGAGTAAGAAAGTTGCAAGTAGAAAGAACAAATAGATGTTATAACAAATACGATGCCAAACTCCTCTTCACCATGAAAAACACTTGTTTACCGCCATCTGAAAGAAAACAGAAGAGAGACAACACAAAAAAGAGGTACCAATTTACATGCATTACCACTTACCATAACAGATATAAAATACTACCCATGAAATGCACACAAAGTGACCTGTGAAAAAAGATTGTTTATATATGCATACATATCATACTGAAAAAGAGAAAAAATGTCAGACAAAAAGAGTGAGAAAGTTGCAAGGAGAAAGAACAAATAGATGTTATAACAAATCCGGTGCCAAACTCCTCTTCAACATGAAAAACACTTGTCAACCGCCATCTGAAAGAAAACAGAAGAGAGACAACACAAAAAAGAGGTACCAATTTACATGCATTACCACTTACCATAACAGATATAAAATACTACCCATGAAATGCACACAAAGTGACCTGTGAAAAAAGATTGTTTATATATGCATACATATCATACTGAAAAAGAGAAAAAATGTCAGACAAAAAGAGTGAGAAAGTTGCAAGGAGAAAGAACAAATAGATGTTATAACAAATCCGATGCCAAACTCCTCTTCAACATGAAAAATACTTGTCGACCGCCACCTGAAAGAAAACAGAAGAGAGACAATACAAAAAAAGAGATACCAACTTACATGCATTAACACATACAATAACAGATATAAAATACTACTTATGAAATGCACACAGTGACCTGTAAAAAAAAAAAGATCATATATGCATACTTATTATACTCGAAAAGAGAATAAAAAACAAACAAAAAGTGCAAGAAAGTTGCAAGGAGACAGTGCAAACACATGGTATGTGATAACAAATCCCATGCCCAACTCTTCATCAACATAAAACATATTTCTCGAGCTCCATCTGGAAGACAAACTAGAGAAAACATAGAAAAAGAGAAAACAACATACATGCATTTACACATAGAATGGTAGATATAAAATATTACACATTGCAAAACTAAAGGATAATACAGGGTGGGCCATTTATATGGATACACCTGATCTATGTATACACCCCATATACAACATCATACCACCAATTTTTTTGTTCCAACAGTCTTGGAGGGATCTATCCAATGTGGGTTAGTGTCAGACCAATAGTGGTGGTTTTGTTTGTTAATTTCACCATTCACATACAATTATGTACCCATATAAATAGCCAAATTAAGGTGTATCCATATAAATGGCCCGCCCTGTACTGTGGCCTCCTCCTCCCCAATAGCCACCCTATTCCTCTCCAGATTTATTTTCTTTAACAGTTAGTGTGCAAAATCTGCACAGTGAATGTGAAGACACAAATACGCCCAACTGCCACTGCCATAACAATTCACAAGCACAACTCTTGTTCACCATGAAAAACACTTGTCGACTGCCATCTGTAAGAAAACAAAAGAGAGACAACACAAAAAAAGAAGTACCAATTTACATGCATTACCACACACAATAACAGATATAAAATACTACCCATGAAATGCACACAAAGTGACCTGTGAAAAAAGATTGTTTATATATGCATACATATCATACTGAAAAAGAGAAAAAAAAAGTCAGACAAATAGAGTAAGAAAGTTGCAAGGAGAAAGAACAAATAGATGTTATAAAAAAATCCGATGCCAAACTCCTCTTCACCATGAAAAACAATTGTCGACTGCCATCTGTAAGAAAACAGAAGAGAGACAACACAAAAAAGAGGTACCAATTTACATGCATTACCACATACCATAACAGTTATAAAATACTACCCATGAAATGCACACAAAGTGACCTGTGAAAAAAGATTGTTCATATATGCATACATATTATAGTGAAAAAGAGAGTAAAAAAAGTCAGACAAAAAGAGTAAGAAAGTTGCAAGGAGAAAGAACAAATAGATGTTATAACAAATCCGATGCCAAACTCCTCTTCACCATGAAAAATACTTGTCGACCGCCATCTGAAAGAAAACAGAAGAAAGACAATACAAAAAAAGAGATACCAACTTACATGCATTAACACACACAATAACAGATATAAAATACTACTTATGAAATGCACACAGTGACCTGTAAAAAAAAAGATCATATATGCATACTTATTATACTCGAAAAGAGAATAAAAAACAAACAAAAAGTGCAAGAAAGTTGCAAGGAGACAGTGCAAACACATGGTATGTGATAACAAATCCCATGCCCAACTCTTCATCAACATAAAAAATATTTCTCGAGCTCCATCTGGAAGACAAAAGAGAGACAACACAGAAAAATAGAAAACAGCATACATGCATTTACACATAGAATGCAAGATATAAAATATTACACATTGCAAAACTAAAGGATACTACAGGGTGGGCCATTTATATGGATACACCTGATCTATGTATACACCCTATATACCACATCATACCACCAATTTTTTTGTTCCAACAGTCTTAGAGGGATCTATCCAATGTGGGTTAGTGTTAGACCAATAGTGGTGGTTTTGTTTGTTAATTTCACCATTCACATACAATTATGTACCCATATAAATAGCCAAATTAAGGTGTATCCATATAAATGGCCCGTCCTGTACTGTGGCCTCCTCCTCCCCAATAGCCACCCTATTCCTCTCCAGATTTATTTTCTTTAACAGTTAGTGTGCAAAATCTGCACAGTAAATGTGAAGACACAAATACGCCCAACTGCCACTGCCATAACAATTCACAAGCACAACTCTTCTTCACCATGAAAAACACTTGTCGACCGCCATCTGAAAGAAAACAGAAGAGAGACAACACAAAAAAGAGGTACCAATTTACATGCATTACCACATACCATAACAGATATAAAATACTACCCATGAAATGCACACAAAGTGACCTGTGAAAAAAGATTGTTTATATATGCATACATATCATACTGAAAAAGAGAAAAAATGTCAGACAAAAAGAGTAAGAAAGTTGCAAGGAGAAAGAACAAATAGATGTTATAACAAATCCGGTGCCAAACTCCTCTTCAACATGAAAAACACTTGTCGACCGCCATCTGAAAGAAAACAGAAGAGAGACAACACAAAAAAGAGGTACCAATTTACATGCATTACCACTTACCATAACAGATATAAAATACTACCCATGAAATGCACACAAAGTGACCTGTGAAAAAAGATTGTTTATATATGCATACATATCATACTGAAAAAGAGAAAAAATGTCAGACAAAAAGAGTGAGAAAGTTGCAAGGAGAAAGAACAAATAGATGTTATAACAAATCCGATGCCAAACTCCTCTTCAACATGAAAAATACTTGTCGACCGCCACCTGAAAGAAAACAGAAGAGAGACAATACAAAAAAAGAGATACCAACTTACATGCATTAACACATACAATAACAGATATAAAATACTACTTATGAAATGCACACAGTGACCTGTAAAAAAAAAAGATCATATATGCATACTTATTATACTCGAAAAGAGAATAAAAAACAAACAAAAAGTGCAAGAAAGTTGCAAGGAGACAGTGCAAACACATGGTATGTGATAACAAATCCCATGCCCAACTCTTCATCAACATAAAAAATATTTCTCGAGCTCCATCTGGGAGACAAAAGAGAGACAACACAGAAAAATAGAAAACAGCATACATGCATTTACACATAGAATGCAAGATATAAAATATTACACATTGCAAAACTAAAGGATACTACAGGGTGGGCCATTTATATGGATACACCTGATCTATGTATACACCCCATATACAACATCATACCACCAATTTTTTTGTTCCAACAGTCTTGGAGGGATCTATCCAATGTGGGTTAGTGTCAGACCAATAGTGGTGGTTTTGTTTGTTAATTTCACCATTCACATACAATTATGTACCCATATAAATAGCCAAATTAAGGTGTATCCATAGAAATGGCCCGCCCTGTACTGTGGCCTCCTCCTCCCCAATAGCCACCCTATTCCTCTCCAGATTGATTTTCTTTAACAGTTAGTGTGCAAAATCTGCACAGTGAATGTGAAGACACAAATACGCCCAACTGCCACTGCCATAACAATTCACAAGCATACATATCATAGTGAAAAAGAGAGAAAAAAAATCAGACAAAAAGAGTAAGAAAGTTGCAAGTAGAAAGAACAAATAGATGTTATAACAAATACGATGCCAAACTCCTCTTCACCATGAAAAACACTTGTTTACCGCCATCTGAAAGAAAACAGAAGAGAGACAACACAAAAAAGAGGTACCAATTTACATGCATTACCACATACCATAACAGATATAAAATACTACCCATGAAATGCACACAAAGTGACCTGTGAAAAAAGATTGTTTATATATGCATACATATCATACTGAAAAAGAGAAAAAATGTCAGACAAAAAGAGTAAGAAAGTTGCAAGGAGAACGAACAAATAGATGTTATAACAAATCCGGTGCCAAACTCCTCTTCAACATGAAAAACACTTGTCGACCGCCATCTGAAAGAAAACAGAAGAGAGACAACACAAAAAAGAGGTACCAATTTACATGCATTACCACTTACCATAACAGATATAAAATACTACCCATGAAATGCACACAAAGTGACCTGTGAAAAAAGATTGTTTATATATGCATACATATCATACTGAAAAAGAGAAAAAATGTCAGACAAAAAGAGTGAGAAAGTTGCAAGGAGAAAGAACAAATAGATGTTATAACAAATCCGATGCCAAACTCCTCTTCAACATGAAAAATACTTGTCGACCGCCACCTGAAAGAAAACAGAAGAGAGACAATACAAAAAAAGAGATACCAACTTACATGCATTAACACATACAATAACAGATATAAAATACTACTTATGAAATGCACACAGTGACCTGTAAAAAAAAAAGATCATATATGCATACTTATTATACTCGAAAAGAGAATAAAAAACAAACAAAAAGTGCAAGAAAGTTGCAAGGAGACAGTGCAAACACATGGTATGTGATAACAAATCCCATGCCCAACTCCTCATCAACATAAAACATATTTCTCGAGCTCCATCTGGAAGACAAAATAGAGAAAACATAGAAAAAGAGAAAACAACATACATGCATTTACACATACAATGGTAGATATAAAATATTACACATTGCAAAACTAAAGGATACTACAGGGTGGGCCATTTATATGGATACACCTGATCTATGTATACACCCCATATACAACATCATACCACCAATTTTTTTGTTCCAACAGTCTTGGAGGGATCTATCCAATGCGGGTTAGTGTCAGACCAATAGTGGTGGTTTTGTTTGTTAATTTCACCATTCACATACAATTATGTACCCATATAAATAGCCAAATTAAGGTGTATCCATATAAATGGCCCGCCCTGTACTGTGGCCTCCTCCTCCCCAATAGCCACCCTATTCCTCTCCAGATTTATTTTCTTTAACAGTTAGTGTGCAAAATCTGCACAGTGAATGTGAAGACACAAATACGCCCAACTGCCACTGCCATAACAATTCACAAGCATACATATCATAGTGAAAAAGAGAGAAAAAAAATCAGACAAAAAGAGTAAGAAAGTTGCAAGTAGAAAGAATAAATAGATGTTATAACAAATCCGATGCCAAACTCCTCTTCACCATGAAAAATACTTGTCGACCGCCATCTGAAAGAAAACAGAAGAAAGACAATACAAAAAAAAGAGATACCAACTTACATGCATTAACACATACAATAACAGATATAAAATACTACTTATGAAATGCACACAGTGACCTGTAAAAAAAAAAAGATCATATATGCATACTTATTATACTCGAAAAGAGAATAAAAAACAAACAAAAAGTGCAAGAAAGTTGCAAGGAGACAGTGCAAACACATGGTATGTGATAACAAATCCCATGCCCAACTCTTCATCAACATAAAAAATATTTCTCGAGCTCCATCTGGAAGACAAAATAGAGAAAACATAGAAAAAGAGAAAACAGCATACATGCATTTACACATACAATGGTAGATATAAAATATTACACATTGCAAAACTAAAGGATACTACAGGGTGGGCCATTTATATGGTTACACCTGATCTATATATACACCCTATATACCACATCATACCACCAATGTTTTTGTTCCAACAGTCTTGGAGGGATCTATCCAATGTGGGTTAGTGTCAGACCAATAGTGGTGGTTTTGTTTGTTAATTTTACCATTCACATACAATTATGTACCCATATAAATAGCCAAATTAAGGTGTATCCATATAAATAGCCCACCCTGTACTGTGGCCTCCTCCTCCCCAATAGCCACCCTATTCCTCTCCAGATTTATTTTATTTAACATTTAGTGTGCAAAATCTGCACAGTGAATGTGAAGACACAAATACGCCCAACTGCCACTGCCATAACAATTCACATGCACAACTCTTCTTCACCATGAAAAACAGTTGTCGACCGCCATCTGTAAGAGAACAGAAGAGAGACAACACAAAAAAAAGAGGTACCAATTTACATGCATTACCACATACCATAACAGATATAAAATACTACCCATGAAATGCACACAAAGTGACCTGTGAAAAAAGATTGTTTATATATGCATACATATCATACTGAAAAAGAGAAAGAATGTCAGACAAAAAGAGTGAGAAAGTTGCAAGGAGAAAGAACAAATAGATGTTATAACAAATCCGATGCCAAACTCCTCTTCAACATGAAAAATACTTTTCGACCGCCATCTGAAAGAAAACAGAAGAGAGACAATACAAAAAAGAGATACCAACTTACATGCATTAACACATACTATAACAGATATAAAATACTACCCATGAAATGCATACAGTGACCTGTAAAAAAAAAAGTTCATATATGCCTACTTATTATACTGGAAAATAAAATAAAAAACAAAGTGCAAGAAAGTTGCAAGGAGACAGAGCAAACATATGGTATGTGATAACAAATCCCATGCCCAACTCTTCATCAACATAAAAAATATTTCTCGAGCTCCATCTGGAAGACAAAAGAGAGACAACACAGAAAAATAGAAAACAGCATACATGCATTTACACATAGAATGCAAGATATAAAATATTACCCATTGCAAAACTAAAGGATACTACAGGGTGGGCCATTTATATGGATACACCTGATCTATGTATACACCCCATATACAACATCATACCACCAATTTTTTTGTTCCAACAGTCTTGGAGGGATCTATCCAATGTGGGTTAGTGTCAGATCAATAGTGGTGGTTATGTTTGTTAATTTCACCATTCACATACAATTATGTACCCATATAAATAGCCAAATTAAGGTGTATCCATATAAATGGCCCGCCCTGTACTGTGGCCTCCTCCTCCCCAATAGCCACCCTATTCCTCTCCAGATTTATTTTCTTTAACAGTTAGTGTGCAAAATCTGCACAGTGAATGTGAAGACACAAATACGCCCAACTGCCACTGCCATAACAATTCACAAGCATACATATCATAGTGAAAAAGAGAGAAAAAAAATCAGACAAAAAGAGTAAGAAAGTTGCAAGTAGAAAGAACAAATAGATGTTATAACAAATCCGATGCCAAACTCCTCTTCACCATGAAAAACACTTGTTTACCGCCATCTGAAAGAAAACAGAAGAGAGACAACACAAAAAAGAGGTACCAATTTACATGCATTACCACATACCAGAACAGATATAAAATACTACCCATGAAATGCACACAAAGTGACCTGTGAAAAAAGATTGTTTATATATGCATACATATCATACTGAAAAAGAGAAAAAATGTCAGACAAAAAGAGTGAGAAAGTTGCAAGGAGAAAGAACAAATAGATGTTATAACAAATCCGATGCCAAACTCCTCTTCAACATGAAAAATGATTTTCGACCGCCACCTGAAAGAAAACAGAAGAGAGACAATACAAAAAAAGAGATACCAACTTACATGCATTAACACATACAATAACAGATATAAAATACTACTTATGAAATGCACACAGTGACCTGTAAAAAAAAAAAAGATCATATATGCATACTTATTATACTCGAAAAGAGAATAAAAAACAAACAAAAAGTGCAAGAAAGTTGCAAGGAGACAGTGCAAACACATGGTATGTGATAACAAATCCCATGCCCAACTCTTCATCAACATAAAACATATTTCTCGAGCTCCATCTGGAAGACAAAATAGAGAAAACATAGAAAAAGAGAAAACAACATACATGCATTTACACATACAATGGTAGATATAAAATATTACACATTGCAAAACTAAAGGATACTACAGGGTGGGCCATTTATATGGATACACCTGATCTATGTATACACCCCATATACAACATCATACCACCAATTTTTTTGTTCCAACAGTCTTGGAGGGATCTATCTAATGTGGGTTAGTGTCAGACCAATAGTGGTGGTTTTGTTTGTTAATTTCACCATTCACATACAATTATGTACCCATATAAATAGCCAAATTAAGGTGTATCCATATAAATGGCCCGCCCTGTACTGTGGCCTCCTCCTCCCCAATAGCCACCCTATTCCTCTCCAGATTTATTTTCTTTAACAGTTAGTGTGCAAAATCTGCACAGTGAATGTGAAGACACAAATACGCCCAACTGCCACTGCCATAACAATTCACAAGCATACATATCATAGTGAAAAAGAGAGAAAAAAAATCAGACAAAAAGAGTAAGAAAGTTGCAAGTAGAAAGAACAAATAGATGTTATAACAAATCCGATGCCAAACTCCTCTTCACCATGAAAAACACTTGTTTACCGCCATCTGAAAGAAAACAGAAGAGAGACAATACAAAAAAGAGGTACCAATTTACATGCATTACCACATACCATAACAGTTATAAAATACTACCCATGAAATGCACACAAAGTGACCTGTGAAAAAAGATTGTTTATATATGCATACATATCATACTGAAAAAGAGAAAAAATGTCAGACAAAAAGAGTGAGAAAGTTGCAAGGAGAAAGAACAAATAGATGCTATAACAAATCCGGTGCCAAACTCCTCTTCAACATGAAAAACACTTGTCGACCGCCATCTGAAAGAAAACAGAAGAGAGACAACACAAAAAAGAGGTACCAATTTACATGCATTACCACTTACCATAACAGATATAAAATACTACCCATGAAATGCACACAAAGTGACCTGTGAAAAAAGATTGTTTATATATGCATACATATCATACTGAAAAAGAGAAAAAAAAAGTCAGACAAATAGAGTAAGAAAGTTGCAAGGAGAAAGAACAAATAGATGTTATAACAAATCCGATGCCAAACTCCTCTTCACCATGAAAAATACTTGTCGACCGCCATCTGAAACAAAATAGAAGAAAGACAATACAAAAAAAAGAGATACCAACTTACATGCATTAACACATACAATAACAGATATAAAATACTACTTATGAAATGCACACAGTGACCTGTAAAAAAAAAAAGATCATATATGCATACTTATTATACTCGAAAAGAGAATAAAAAACAAACAAAAAGTGCAAGAAAGTTGCAAGGAGACAGTGCAAACACATGGTATGTGATAACAAATCCCATGCCCAACTCTTCATCAACATAAAAAATATTTCTCGAGCTCCATCTGGAAGACAAAATAGAGAAAACATAGAAAAAGAGAAAACAGCATACATGCATTTACACATACAATGGTAGATATAAAATATTACACATTGCAAAACTAAAGGATACTACAGGGTGGGCCATTTATATGGTTACACCTGATCTATATATACACCCTATATACCACATCATACCACCAATGTTTTTGTTCCAACAGTCTTGGAGGGATCTATCCAATGTGGGTTAGTGTCAGACCAATAGTGGTGGTTTTGTTTGTTAATTTTACCATTCACATACAATTATGTACCCATATAAATAGCCAAATTAAGGTGTATCCATATAAATAGCCCACCCTGTACTGTGGCCTCCTCCTTCCCAATAGCCACCCTATTCCTCTCCAGATTTATTTTATTTAACATTTAGTGTGCAAAATCTGCACAGTGAATGTGAAGACACAAATACGCCCAACTGCCACTGCCATAACAATTCACATGCACAACTCTTCTTCACCATGAAAAACAGTTGTCGACCGCCATCTGTAAGAGAACAGAAGAGAGACAACACAAAAAAAAGAGGTACCAATTTACATGCATTACCACATACCATAACAGATATAAAATACTACCCATGAAATGCACACAAAGTGACCTGTGAAAAAAGATTGTTTATATATGCATACATATCATACTGAAAAAGAGAAAGAATGTCAGACAAAAAGAGTGAGAAAGTTGCAAGGAGAAAGAACAAATAGATGTTATAACAAATCCGATGCCAAACTCCTCTTCAACATGAAAAATACTTTTCGACCGCCATCTGAAAGAAAACAGAAGAGAGACAATACAAAAAAGAGATACCAACTTACATGCATTAACACATACTATAACAGATATAAAATACTACCCATGAAATGCATACAGTGACCTGTAAAAAAAAAAGTTCATATATGCATACTTATTATACTGGAAAATAAAATAAAAAACAAAGTGCAAGAAAGTTGCAAGGAGACAGAGCAAACATATGGTATGTGATAACAAATCCCATGCCCAACTCTTCATCAACATAAAAAATATTTCTCGAGCTCCATCTGGAAGACAAAAGAGAGACAACACAGAAAAATAGAAAACAGCATACATGCATTTACACATAGAATGCAAGATATAAAATATTACACATTGCAAAACTAAAGGATACTACAGGGTGGGCCATTTATATGGATAAACCTGATCTATGTATACACCCCATATACAACATCATACCACCAATTTTTTTGTTCCAACAGTCTTGGAGGGATCTATCCAATGTGGGTTAGTGTCAGATCAATAGTGGTGGTTATGTTTGTTAATTTCACCATTCACATACAATTATGTACCCATATAAATAGCCAAATTAAGGTGTATCCATATAAATGGCCCGCCCTGTACTGTGGCCTCCTCCTCCCCAATAGCCACCCTATTCCTCTCCAGATTTATTTTCTTTAACAGTTAGTGCGCAAAATCTGCACAGTGAATGTGAAGACACAAATACGCCCAACTGCCACTGCCATAACAATTCACATGCACAACTCTTCTTCACCATGAAAAACAGTTGTCGACCGCCATCTGTAAGAGAACAGAAGAGAGACAACACAAAAAAAAGAGGTACCAATTTACATGCATTACCACATACCATAACAGATATAAAATACTACCCATGAAATGCACACAAAGTGACCTGTGAAAAAATATTGTTTATATATGCATACATATCATACTGAAAAAGAGAAAAAATGTCAGACAAAAAGAGTGAGAAAGTTGCAAGGAGAAAGAACAAATAGATGTTATAACAAATCCGGTGCCAAACTCCTCTTCAACATGAAAAACACTTGTCGACCGCCATCTGAAAGAAAACAGAAGAGAGACAACACAAAAAAGAGGTACCAATTTACATGCATTACCACTTACCATAACAGATATAAAATACTACCCATGAAATGCACACAAAGTGACCTGTGAAAAAAGATTGTTTATATATGCATACATATCATACTGAAAAAGAGAAAAAAAAAGTCAGACAAATAGAGTAAGAAAGTTGCAAGGAGAAAGAACAAATAGATGTTATAACAAATCCGATGCCAAACTCCTCTTCACCATGAAAAATACTTGTCGACCGCCATCTGAAAGAAAACAGAAGAAAGACAATACAAAAAAAGAGATACCAACTTACATGCATTAACACATACAATAACAGATATAAAATACTACTTATGAAATGCACACAGTGACCTGTAAAAAAAAAAAAGATCATATATGCATACTTATTATACTCGAAAAGGGAATAAAAAACAAACAAAAAGTGCAAGAAAGTTGCAAGGAGACAGTGCAAACACATGGTATGTGATAACAAATCCCATGCCCAACTCTTCATCAACATAAAAAATATTTCTCGAGCTCCATCTGGAAGACAAAATAGAGAAAACATAGAAAAAGAGAAAACAGCATACATGCATTTACACATACAATGGTAGATATAAAATATTACACATTGCAAAACTGAAGGATACTACAGGGTGGGCCATTTATATGGATACACCTGATCTATATATACACCCTATATACCACATCATACCACCAATGTTTTTGTTCCAACAGTCTTGGAGGGATCTATCCAATGTGGGTTAGTGTCAGACCAATAGTGGTGGTTTTGTTTGTTAATTTTACCATTCACATACAATTATGTACCCATATAAATAGCCAAATTAAGGTGTATCCATATAAATAGCCCACCCTGTACTGTGGCCTCCTCCTCCCCAATAGCCACCCTATTCCTCTCCAGATTTATTTTATTTAACATTTAGTGTGCAAAATCTGCACAGTGAATGTGAAGACACAAATACGCCCAACTGCCACTGCCATAACAATTCACATGCACAACTCTTCTTCACCATGAAAAACAGTTGTCGACCGCCATCTGTAAGAGAACAGAAGAGAGACAACACAAAAAAAACAGGTACCAATTTACATGCATTACCACATACCATAACAGATATAAAATACTACCCATGAAATGCACACAAAGTGACCTGTGAAAAAAGATTGTTTATATATGCATACATATCATACTGAAAAAGAGAAAAAATGTCAGACAAAAAGAGTGAGAAAGTTGCAAGGAGAAACAACAAATAGATGTTATAACAAATCCGGTGCCAAACTCCTCTTCAACATGAAAAACACTTGTCGACCGCCATCTGAAAGAAAACAGAAGAGAGACAACACAAAAAAGAGGTACCAATTTACATGCATTACCACTTACCATAACAGATATAAAATACTACCCATGAAATGCACACAAAGTGACCTGTGAAAAAAGATTGTTTATATATGCATACATATCATACTGAAAAAGAGAAAAAAAAAGTCAGACAAATAGAGTAAGAAAGTTGCAAGGAGAAAGAACAAATAGATGTTATAACAAATCCGATGCCAAACTCCTCTTCACCATGAAAAATACTTGTCGACCGCCATCTGAAAGAAAACAGAAGAAAGACAATACAAAAAAAGAGATACCAACTTACATGCATTAACACATACAATAACAGATATAAAATACTACTTATGAAATGCACACAGTGACCTGTAAAAAAAAAAAAGATCATATATGCATACTTATTATACTCGAAAAGAGAATAAAAAACAAACAAAAAGTGCAAGAAAGTTGCAAGGAGACAGTGCAAACACATGGTATGTGATAACAAATCCCATGCCCAACTCTTCATCAACATAAAAAATATTTCTCGAGCTCCATCTGGAAGACAAAATAGAGAAAACATAGAAAAAGAGAAAACAGCATACATGCATTTACACATACAATGGTAGATATAAAATATTACACATTGCAAAACTAAAGGATACTACAGGGTGGGCCATTTATATGGATACACCTGATCTATATATACACCCTATATACCACATCATACAACCAATGTTTTTGTTCCAACAGTCTTGGAGGGATCTATCCAATGTGGGTTAGTGTCAGACCAATAGTGGTGGTTTTGTTTGTTAATTTTACCATTCACATACAATTATGTACCCATATAAATAGCCAAATTAAGGTGTATCCATATAAATAGCCCATCCTGTACTGTGGCCTCCTCCTCCCCAATAGCCACCCTATTCCTCTCCAGATTTATTTTATTTAACATTTAGTGTGCAAAATCTGCACAGTGAATGTGAAGACACAAATACGCCCAACTGCCACTGCCATAACAATTCACATGCACAACTCTTCTTCACCATGAAAAACAGTTGTCGACCGCCATCTGTAACAGAACAGAAGATATGAGACAACACAAAAAAAAGAGGTACCAATTTACATGCATTACCACATACCATAACAGATATAAAATACTACCCATGAAATGCACACAAAGTGACCTGTGAAAAAAGATTGTTTATATATGCATACATATCATACTGAAAAAGAGAAAGAATGTCAGACAAAAAGAGTAAAAAAGTTGCAAGGAGAAAGAACAAATAGATGTTATAACAAATCCGATGCCAAACTCCTCTTCAACATGAAAAATACTTTTCGACCGCCATCTGAAAGAAAACAGAAGAGAGACAACACAAAAAAGAGGTACCAATTTACATGCATTACCACTCACCATAACAGATATAAAATACTACCCATGAAATGCACACAAAGTGACCTGTGAAAAAAGATTGTTTATATATGCATACATATCATACTGAAAAAGAGAAAGAATGTCAGACAAAAAGAGTGAGAAAGTTGCAAGGAGAAAGAACAAATAGATGTTATAACAAATCCGATGCCAAACTCCTCTTCAACATGAAAAATACTTTTCGACCGCCATCTGAAAGAAAACAGAAGAGAGACAATACAAAAAAGAGATACCAACTTACATGCATTAACACATACTATAACAGATATAAAATACTACCCATGAAATGCATACAGTGACCTGTAAAAAAAAAAGTTCATATATGCATACTTATTATACTGGAAAATAAAATAAAAAACAAAGTGCAAGAAAGTTGCAAGGAGACAGAGCAAACAGATGGTATGTGATAACAAATCCCATGCCCAACTCTTCATCAACATAAAAAATATTTCTCGAGCTCCATCTGGAAGACAAAAGAGAGACAACACAGAAAAATAGAAAACAGCATACATGCATTTACACATACAATGGTAGATATAAAATATTACACATTGCAAAACTAAAGGATACTACAGGGTGGGCCATTTATATGGATACACCTGATCTATGTATACACCCCATATACAACATCATACCACCAATTTTTTTGTTCCAACAGTCTTGGAGGGATCTATCCAATGTGGGTTAGTGTCAGACCAATAGTGGTGGTTATGTTTGTTAATTTCACCATTCACATACAATTATGTACCCATATAAATAGCCAAATTAAGGTGTATCCATATAAATGGCCCGCCCTGTACTGTGGCCTCCTCCTCCCCAATAGCCACCCTATTCCTCTCCAGATTTATTTTCTTTAACAGTTAGTGTGCAAAATCTGCACAGTGAATGTGAAGACACAAATACGCCCAACTGCCACTGCCATAACAATTCACAAGCATACATATCATAGTGAAAAAGAGAGAAAAAAAATCAGACAAAAAGAGTAAGAAAGTTGCAAGTAGAAAGAACAAATAGATGTTATAACAAATCCGATGCCAAATTCCTCTTCACCATGAAAAACACTTGTTTACCGCCATCTGAAAGAAAACAGAAGAGAGACAACACAAAAAAGAGGTACCAATTTACATGCATTACCACATACCATAACAGATATAAAATACTACCCATGAAATGCACACAAAGTGACCTGTGAAAAAAGATTGTTTATATATGCATACATATCATACTGAAAAAGAGAAAAAATGTCAGACAAAAAGAGTGAGAAAGTTGCAAGGAGAAAGAACAAATAGATGTTATAACAAATCCGGTGCCAAACTCCTCTTCAACATGAAAAACACTTGTCGACCGCCATCTGAAAGAAAACAGAAGAGAGACAACACAAAAAAGAGGTACCAATTTACATGCATTACCACTTACCATAACAGATATAAAATACTACCCATGAAATGCACACAAAGTGACCTGTGAAAAAAGATTGTTTATATATGCATACATATCATACTGAAAAAGAGAAAAAATGTCAGACAAAAAGAGTGAGAAAGTTGCAAGGAGAAAGAACAAATAGATGTTATAACAAATCCGGTGTCAAACTCCTCTTCACCATGAAAAACACTTGTCGACCGCCATCTGAAAGAAAACAGAAGAGAGACAACACAAAAAAGAGGTACCAATTTACATGCATTAACACATACAATAACAGATATAAAATACTACTCATGAAATGCACACAGTGACCTGTAAAAAAAAAAGATCATATATGCATACTTATTATACTCGAAAAGAGAATAAAAAACAAAAAAAAAAGTGCAAGAAAGTTGCAAGGAGACAGTGCAAACACATGGTATGTGATAACAAATCCCATGCCCAACTCTTCATCAACATAAAAAATATTTCTCGAGCTCCATCTGGAAGACAAAATAGAGACAACACAGAAAAAGAGAAAACAGCATACATGCATTTACACATACAATGTAAGATATACAATATTACACATTGCAAAACTAAAGGATACTACAGGGTGGGCCATTTATATGGATACACCTGATCTATGTATACACCCCATATACAACATCATACCACCAATTTTTTTGTTCCAACAGTCTTGGAGGGATCTATCCAATGTGGGTTAGTGTCAGACCAATAGTGGTGGTTTTGTTTGTTAATTTCACCATTCACATACAATTATGTACCCATATAAATAGCCAAATTAAGGTGTATCCATATAAATGGCCCGCCCTGTACTGTGGCCTCCTCCTCCCCAATAGCCACCCTATTCCTCTCCAGATTTATTTTCTTTAACAGTTAGTGTGCAAAATCTGCACAGTAAATGTGAAGACACAAATACGCCCAACTGCCACTGCCATAACAATTCACAAGCATACATATCATAGTGAAAAAGAGAGAAAAAAAAACAGACAAAAAGAGTAAGAAAGTTGCAAGTAGAAAGAACAAATAAATGTTATAACAAATCCGATGCCAAACTCCTCTTCACCATGAAAAACACTTGTTTACCGCCATCTGAAAGAAAACAGAAGAGAGACAACACAAAAAAGAGGTACCAATTTACATGCATTACCACATACCATAACAGATATAAAATACTACCCATGAAATGCACACAAAGTGACCTGTGAAAAAAGATTGTTTATATATGCATACATATCATACTGAAAAAGAGAAAAAATGTCAGACAAAAAGAGTGAGAAAGTTGCAAGGAGAAAGAACAAATAGATGTTATAACAAATCCGGTGCCAAACTCCTCTTCAACATGAAAAACACTTGTCGACCGCCATCTGAAAGAAAACAGAAGAGAGACAACACAAAAAAGAGGTACCAATTTACATGCATTACCACTTACCATAACAGATATAAAATACTACCCATGAAATGCACACAAAGTGACCTGTGAAAAAAGATTGTTTATATATGCATACATATCATACTGAAAAAGAGAAAAAATGTCAGACAAAAAGAGTGAGAAAGTTGCAAGGAGAAAGAACAAATAGATGTTATAACAAATCCGATGCCAAACTCCTCTTCAACATGAAAAATACTTGTCGACCGCCACCTGAAAGAAAACAGAAGAGAGACAATACAAAAAAAGAGATACCAACTTACATGCATTAACACATACAATAACAGATATAAAATACTACTTATGAAATGCACACAGTGACCTGTAAAAAAAAAATAGATCATATATGCATACTTATTATACTCGAAAAGAGAATAAAAAACAAACAAAAAGTGCAAGAAAGTTGCAAGGAGACAGTGCAAACACATGGTATGTGATAACAAATCCCATGCCCAACTCTTCATCAACATAAAACATATTTCTCGAGCTCCATCTGGAAGACAAAATAGAGAAAACATAGAAAAAGAGAAAACAACATACATGCATTTACACATACAATGGTAGATATAAAATATTACACATTGCAAAACTAAAGGATACTACAGGGTGGGCCATTTATATGGATACACCTGATCTATGTATACACCCCATATACAACATCATACCACCAATTTTTTTGTTCCAACAGTCTTGGAGGGATCTATCCAATGTGGGTTAGTGTCAGACCAATAGTGGTGGTTTTGTTTGTTAATTTCACCATTCACATACAATTATGTACCCATATAAATAGCCAAATTAAGGTGTATCCATATAAATAGCCCACCCTGTACTGTGGCCTCCTCCTCCCCAATAGCCACCCTATTCCTCTCCAGATTTATTTTATTTAACATTTAGTGTGCAAAATCTGCACAGTGAATGTGAAGACACAAATACGCCCAACTGCCACTGCCATAACAATTCACATGCACAACTCTTCTTCACCATGAAAAACAGTTGTCGACCGCCATCTGTAAGAGAACAGAAGAGAGACAACACAAAAAAAGAGGTACCAATTTACATGCATTACCACATACCATAACAGATATAAAATACTACCCATGAAATGCACACAAAGTGACCTGTGAAAAAAGATTGTTTATATATGCATACATATCATACTGAAAAAGAGAAAGAATGTCAGACAAAAAGAGTGAGAAAGTTGCAAGGAGAAAGAACAAATAGATGTTATAACAAATCCGATGCCAAACTCCTCTTCAACATGAAAAATACTTTTCGACCGCCATCTGAAAGAAAACAGAAGAGAGACAATACAAAAAAGAGATACCAACTTACATGCATTAACACATACTATAGCAGATATAAAATACTACCCATGAAATGCATACAGTGACCTGTAAAAAAAAAAGTTCATATATGCCTACTTATTATACTGGAAAATAAAATAAAAAACAAAGTGCAAGAAAGTTGCAAGGAGACAGAGCAAACATATGGTATGTGATAACAAATCCCATGCCCAACTCTTCATCAACATAAAAAATATTTCTCGAGCTCCATCTGGAAGACAAAAGAGAGACAACACAGAAAAATAGAAAACAGCATACATGCATTTACACATAGAATGCAAGATATAAAATATTACACATTGCAAAACTAAACGATACTACAGGGTGGGCCATTTATATGGATACACCTGATCTATGTATACACCCCATATACAACATCATACCACCAATTTTTTTGTTCCAACAGTCTTGGAGGGATCTATCCAATGTGGGTTAGTGTCAGATCAATAGTGGTGGTTATGTTTGTTAATTTCACCATTCACATACAATTATGTACCCATATAAATAGCCAAATTAAGGTGTATCCATATAAATGGCCCGCCCTGTACTGTGGCCTCCTCCTCCCCAATAGCCACCCTATTCCTCTCCAGATTTATTTTCTTTAACAGTTAGTGTGCAAAATCTGCACAGTGAATGTGAAGACACAAATACGCCCAACTGCCACTGCCATAACAATTCACAAGCATACATATCATAGTGAAAAAGAGAGAAAAAAAATCAGACAAAAAGAGTAAGAAAGTTGCAAGTAGAAAGAACAAATAGATGTTATAACAAATCCGATGCCAAACTCCTCTTCACCATGAAAAACACTTGTTTACCGCCATCTGAAAGAAAACAGAAGAGAGACAACACAAAAAAGAGGTACCAATTTACATGCATTACCACATACCAGAACAGATATAAAATACTACCCATGAAATGCACACAAAGTGACCTGTGAAAAAAGATTGTTTATATATGCATACATATCATACTGAAAAAGAGAAAAAATGTCAGACAAAAAGAGTGAGAAAGTTGCAAGGAGAAAGAACAAATAGATGTTATAACAAATCCGATGCCAAACTCCTCTTCAACATGAAAAATGATTTTCGACCGCCACCTGAAAGAAAACAGAAGAGAGACAATACAAAAAAAGAGATACCAACTTACATGCATTAACACATACAATAACAGATATAAAATACTACTTATGAAATGCACACAGTGACCTGTAAAAAAAAAAAAGATCATATATGCATACTTATTATACTCGAAAAGAGAATAAAAAACAAACAAAAAGTGCAAGAAAGTTGCAAGGAGACAGTGCAAACACATGGTATGTGATAACAAATCCCATGCCCAACTCTTCATCAACATAAAACATATTTCTCGAGCTCCATCTGAAAGACAAAATAGAGAAAACATAGAAAAAGAGAAAACAACATACATGCATTTACACATACAATGGTAGATATAAAATATTACACATTGCAAAACTAAAGGATACTACAGGGTGGGCCATTTATATGGATACACCTGATCTATGTATACACCCCATATACAACATCATACCACCAATTTTTTTGTTCCAACAGTCTTGGAGGGATCTATCTAATGTGGGTTAGTGTCAGACCAATAGTGGTGGTTTTGTTTGTTAATTTCACCATTCACATACAATTATGTACCCATATAAATAGCCAAATTAAGGTGTATCCATATAAATGGCCCGCCCTGTACTGTGGCCTCCTCCTCCCCAATAGCCACACTATTCCTCTCCAGATTTATTTTCTTTAACAGTTAGTGTGCAAAATCTGCACAGTGAATGTGAAGACACAAATACGCCCAACTGCCACTGCCATAACAATTCACAAGCATACATATCATAGTGAAAAAGAGAGAAAAAAAATCAGACAAAAAGAGTAAGAAAGTTGCAAGTAGAAAGAACAAATAGATGTTATAACAAATCCGATGCCAAACTCCTCTTCACCATGAAAAACACTTGTTTACCGCCATCTGAAAGAAAACAGAAGAGAGACAATACAAAAAAGAGGTACCAATTTACATGCATTACCACATACCATAACAGTTATAAAATACTACCCATGAAATGCACACAAAGTGACCTGTGAAAAAAGATTGTTTATATATGCATACATATCATACTGAAAAAGAGAAAAAATGTCAGACAAAAAGAGTGAGAAAGTTGCAAGGAGAAAGAACAAATAGATGTTATAACAAATCCGGTGCCAAACTCCTCTTCAACATGAAAAACACTTGTCGACCGCCATCTGAAAGAAAACAGAAGAGAGACAACACAAAAAAGAGGTACCAATTTACATGCATTACCACTTACCATAACAGATATAAAATACTACCCATGAAATGCACACAAAGTGACCTGTGAAAAAAGATTGTTTATATATGCATACATATCATACTGAAAAAGAGAAAAAAAAAGTCAGACAAATAGAGTAAGAAAGTTGCAAGGAGAAAGAACAAATAGATGTTATAACAAATCCGATGCCAAACTCCTCTTCACCATGAAAAATACTTGTCGACCGCCATCTGAAACAAAACAGAAGAAAGACAATACAAAAAAAAGAGATACCAACTTACATGCATTAACACATACAATAACAGATATAAAATACTACTTATGAAATGCACACAGTGACCTGTAAAAAAAAAAAGATCATATATGCATACTTATTATACTCGAAAAGAGAATAAAAAACAAACAAAAAGTGCAAGAAAGTTGCAAGGAGACAGTGCAAACACATGGTATGTGATAACAAATCCCATGCCCAACTCTTCATCAACATAAAAAATATTTCTCGAGCTCCATCTGGAAGACAAAATAGAGAAAACATAGAAAAAGAGAAAACAGCATACATGCATTTACACATACAATGGTAGATATAAAATATTACACATTGCAAAACTAAAGGATACTACAGGGTGGGCCATTTATATGGTTACACCTGATCTATATATACACCCTATATACCACATCATACCACCAATGTTTTTGTTCCAACAGTCTTGGAGGGATCTATCCAATGTGGGTTAGTGTCAGACCAATAGTGGTGGTTTTGTTTGTTAATTTTACCATTCACATACAATTATGTACCCATATAAATAGCCAAATTAAGGTGTATCCATATAAATAGCCCACCCTGTACTGTGGCCTCCTCCTTCCCAATAGCCACCCTATTCCTCTCCAGATTTATTTTATTTAACATTTAGTGTGCAAAATCTGCACAGTGAATGTGAAGACACAAATACGCCCAACTGCCACTGCCATAACAATTCACATGCACAACTCTTCTTCACCATGAAAAACAGTTGTCGACCGCCATCTGTAAGAGAACAGAAGAGAGACAACACAAAAAAAAGAGGTACCAATTTACATGCATTACCACATACCATAACAGATATAAAATACTACCCATGAAATGCACACAAAGTGACCTGTGAAAAAAGATTGTTTATATATGCATACATATCATACTGAAAAAGAGAAAGAATGTCAGACAAAAAGAGTGAGAAAGTTGCAAGGAGAAAGAACAAATAGATGTTATAACAAATCCGATGCCAAACTCCTCTTCAACATGAAAAATACTTTTCGACCGCTATCTGAAAGAAAACAGAAGAGAGACAATACAAAAAAGAGATACCAACTTACATGCATTAACACATACTATAACAGATATAAAATACTACCCATGAAATGCATACAGTGACCTGTAAAAAAAAAAGTTCATATATGCATACTTATTATACTGGAAAATAAAATAAAAAACAAAGTGCAAGAAAGTTGCAAGGAGACAGAGCAAACATATGGTATGTGATAACAAATCCCATGCCCAACTCTTCATCAACATAAAAAATATTTCTCGAGCTCCATCTGGAAGACAAAAGAGAGACAACACAGAAAAATAGAAAACAGCATACATGCATTTACACATAGAATGCAAGATATAAAATATTACACATTGCAAAACTAAAGGATACTACAGGGTGGGCCATTTATATGGATAAACCTGATCTATGTATACACCCCATATACAACATCATACCACCAATTTTTTTGTTCCAACAGTCTTGGAGGGATCTATCCAATGTGGGTTAGTGTCAGATCAATAGTGGTGGTTATGTTTGTTAATTTCACCATTCACATACAATTATGTACCCATATAAATAGCCAAATTAAGGTGTATCCATATAAATGGCCCGCCCTGTACTGTGGCCTCCTCCTCCCCAATAGCCACCCTATTCCTCTCCAGATTTATTTTCTTTAACAGTTAGTGCGCAAAATCTGCACAGTGAATGTGAAGACACAAATACGCCCAACTGCCACTGCCATAACAATTCACATGCACAACTCTTCTTCACCATGAAAAACAGTTGTCGACCGCCATCTGTAAGAGAACAGAAGAGAGACAACACAAAAAAAAGAGGTACCAATTTACATGCATTACCACATACCATAACAGATATAAAATACTACCCATGAAATGCACACAAAGTGACCTGTGAAAAAAGATTGTTTATATATGCATACATATCATACTGAAAAAGAGAAAAAATGTCAGACAAAAAGAGTGAGAAAGTTGCAAGGAGAAAGAACAAATAGATGTTATAACAAATCCGGTGCCAAACTCCTCTTCAACATGAAAAACACTTGTCGACCGCCATCTGAAAGAAAACAGAAGAGAGACAACACAAAAAAGAGGTACCAATTTACATGCATTACCACTTACCATAACAGATATAAAATACTACCCATGAAATGCACACAAAGTGACCTGTGAAAAAAGATTGTTTATATATGCATACATATCATACTGAAAAAGAGAAAAAAAAAGTCAGACAAATAGAGTAAGAAAGTTGCAAGGAGAAAGAACAAATAGATGTTATAACAAATCCGATGCCAAACTCCTCTTCACCATGAAAAATACTTGTCGACCGCCATCTGAAAGAAAACAGAAGAAAGACAATACAAAAAAAGAGATACCAACTTACATGCATTAACACATACAATAACAGATATAAAATACTACTTATGAAATGCACACAGTGACCTGTAAAAAAAAAAAAGATCATATATGCATACTTATTATACTCGAAAAGGGAATAAAAAACAAACAAAAAGTGCAAGAAAGTTGCAAGGAGACAGTGCAAACACATGGTATGTGATAACAAATCCCATGCCCAACTCTTCATCAACATAAAAAATATTTCTCGAGCTCCATCTGGAAGACAAAATAGAGAAAACATAGAAAAAGAGAAAACAGCATACATGCATTTACACATACAATGGTAGATATAAAATATTACACATTGCAAAACTGAAGGATACTACAGGGTGGGCCATTTATATGGATACACCTGATCTATATATACACCCTATATACCACATCATACCACCAATGTTTTTGTTCCAACAGTCTTGGAGGGATCTATCCAATGTGGGTTAGTGTCAGACCAATAGTGGTGGTTTTGTTTGTTAATTTTACCATTCACATACAATTATGTACCCATATAAATAGCCAAATTAAGGTGTATCCATATAAATAGCCCACCCTGTACTGTGGCCTCCTCCTCCCCAATAGCCACCCTATTCCTCTCCAGATTTATTTTATTTAACATTTAGTGTGCAAAATCTGCACAGTGAATGTGAAGACACAAATACGCCCAACTGCCACTGCCATAACAATTCACATGCACAACTCTTCTTCACCATGAAAAACAGTTGTCGACCGCCATCTGTAAGAGAACAGAAGAGAGACAACACAAAAAAAACAGGTACCAATTTACATGCATTACCACATACCATAACAGATATAAAATACTACCCATGAAATGCACACAAAGTGACCTGTGAAAAAAGATTGTTTATATATGCATACATATCATACTGAAAAAGAGAAAGAATGTCAGACAAAAAGAGTGAGAAAGTTGCAAGGAGAAAGAACAAATAGATGTTATAACAAATCCGATGCCAAACTCCTCTTCAACATGAAAAATACTTTTCGACCGCCATCTGAAAGAAAACAGAAGAGAGACAACACAAAAAAGAGGTACCAATTTACATGCATTACCACTCACCATAACAGATATAAAATACTACCCATTAAATGCACACAAAGTGACCTGTGAAAAAAGATTGTTTATATATGCATACATATCATACTGAAAAAGAGAAAAAATGTCAGACAAAAAGAGTGAGAAAGTTGCAAGGAGAAAGAACAAATAGATGTTATAACAAATCCGGTGCCAAACTCCTCTTCAACATGAAAAACACTTGTCGACCGCCATCTGAAAGAAAACAGAAGAGAGACAACACAAAAAAGAGGTACCAATTTACATGCATTACCACTTACCATAACAGATATAAAATACTACCCATGAAATGCACACAAAGTGACCTGTGAAAAAAGATTGTTTATATATGCATACATATCATACTGAAAAAGAGAAAAAAAAAGTCAGACAAATAGAGTAAGAAAGTTGCAAGGAGAAAGAACAAATAGATGTTATAACAAATCCGATGCCAAACTCCTCTTCACCATGAAAAATACTTGTCGACCGCCATCTGAAAGAAAACAGAAGAAAGACAATACAAAAAAAGAGATACCAACTTACATGCATTAACACATACAATAACAGATATAAAATACTACTTATGAAATGCACACAGTGACCTGTAAAAAAAAAAAAGATCATATATGCATACTTATTATACTCGAAAAGAGAATAAAAAACAAACAAAAAGTGCAAGAAAGTTGCAAGGAGACAGTGCAAACACATGGTATGTGATAACAAATCCCATGCCCAACTCTTCATCAACATAAAAAATATTTCTCGAGCTCCATCTGGAAGACAAAATAGAGAAAACATAGAAAAAGAGAAAACAGCATACATGCATTTACACATACAATGGTAGATATAAAATATTACACATTGCAAAACTAAAGGATACTACAGGGTGGGCCATTTATATGGATACACCTGATCTATATATACACCCTATATACCACATCATACAACCAATGTTTTTGTTCCAACAGTCTTGGAGGGATCTATCCAATGTGGGTTAGTGTCAGACCAATAGTGGTGGTTTTGTTTGTTAATTTTACCATTCACATACAATTATGTACCCATATAAATAGCCAAATTAAGGTGTATCCATATAAATAGCCCATCCTGTACTGTGGCCTCCTCCTCCCCAATAGCCACCCTATTCCTCTCCAGATTTATTTTATTTAACATTTAGTGTGCAAAATCTGCACAGTGAATGTGAAGACACAAATACGCCCAACTGCCACTGCCATAACAATTCACATGCACAACTCTTCTTCACCATGAAAAACAGTTGTCGACCGCCATCTGTAAGAGAACAGAAGATATGAGACAACACAAAAAAAAGAGGTACCAATTTACATGCATTACCACATACCATAACAGATATAAAATACTACCCATGAAATGCACACAAAGTGACCTGTGAAAAAAGATTGTTTATATATGCATACATATCATACTGAAAAAGAGAAAGAATGTCAGACAAAAAGAGTAAAAAAGTTGCAAGGAGAAAGAACAAATAGATGTTATAACAAATCCGATGCCAAACTCCTCTTCAACATGAAAAATACTTTTCGACCGCCATCTGAAAGAAAACAGAAGAGAGACAACACAAAAAAGAGGTACCAATTTACATGCATTACCACTCACCATAACAGATATAAAATACTACCCATGAAATGCACACAAAGTGACCTGTGAAAAAAGATTGTTTATATATGCATACATATCATACTGAAAAAGAGAAAGAATGTCAGACAAAAAGAGTGAGAAAGTTGCAAGGAGAAAGAACAAATAGATGTTATAACAAATCCGATGCCAAACTCCTCTTCAACATGAAAAATACTTTTCGACCGCCATCTGAAAGAAAACAGAAGAGAGACAATACAAAAAAGAGATACCAACTTACATGCATTAACACATACTATAACAGATATAAAATACTACCCATGAAATGCATACAGTGACCTGTAAAAAAAAAAGTTCATATATGCATACTTATTATACTGGAAAATAAAATAAAAAACAAAGTGCAAGAAAGTTGCAAGGAGACAGAGCAAACACATGGTATGTGATAACAAATCCCATGCCCAACTCTTCATCAACATAAAAAATATTTCTCGAGCTCCATCTGGAAGACAAAAGAGAGACAACACAGAAAAATAGAAAACAGCATACATGCATTTACACATACAATGGTAGATATAAAATATTACACATTGCAAAACTAAAGGATACTACAGGGTGGGCCATTTATATGGATACACCTGATCTATGTATACACCCCATATACAACATCATACCACCAATTTTTTTGTTCCAACAGTCTTGGAGGGATCTATCCAATGTGGGTTAGTGTCAGACCAATAGTGGTGGTTATGTTTGTTAATTTCACCATTCACATACAATTATGTACCCATATAAATAGCCAAATTAAGGTGTATCCATATAAATGGCCCGCCCTGTACTGTGGCCTCCTCCTCCCCAATAGCCACCCTATTCCTCTCCAGATTTATTTTCTTTAACAGTTAGTGTGCAAAATCTGCACAGTGAATGTGAAGACACAAATACGCCCAACTGCCACTGCCATAACAATTCACAAGCATACATATCATAGTGAAAAAGAGAGAAAAAAAATCAGACAAAAAGAGTAAGAAAGTTGCAAGTAGAAAGAACAAATAGATGTTATAACAAATCCGATGCCAAATTCCTCTTCACCATGAAAAACACTTGTTTACCGCCATCTGAAAGAAAACAGAAGAGAGACAACACAAAAAAGAGGTACCAATTTACATGCATTACCACATACCATAACAGATATAAAATACTACCCATGAAATGCACACAAAGTGACCTGTGAAAAAAGATTGTTTATATATGCATACATATCATACTGAAAAAGAGAAAAAATGTCAGACAAAAAGAGTGAGAAAGTTGCAAGGAGAAAGAACAAATAGATGTTATAACAAATCCGGTGCCAAACTCCTCTTCAACATGAAAAACACTTGTCGACCGCCATCTGAAAGAAAACAGAAGAGAGACAACACAAAAAAGAGGTACCAATTTACATGCATTACCACTTACCATAACAGATATAAAATACTACCCATGAAATGCACACAAAGTGACCTGTGAAAAAAGATTGTTTATATATGCATACATATCATACTGAAAAAGAGAAAAAATGTCAGACAAAAAGAGTGAGAAAGTTGCAAGGAGAAAGAACAAATAGATGTTATAACAAATCCGATGCCAAACTCCTCTTCAACATGAAAAATACTTGTCGATCGCCACCTGAAAGAAAACAGAAGAGAGACAATACAAAAAAAGAGATACCAACTTACATGCATTAACACATACAATAACAGATATAAAATACTACTTATGAAATGCACACAGTGACCTGTAAAAAAAAATAGATCATATATGCATACTTATTATACTCGAAAAGAGAATAAAAAACAAACAAAAAGTGCAAGAAAGTTGCAAGGAGACAGTGCAAACACATGGTATGTGATAACAAATCCCATGCCCAACTCTTCATCAACATAAAACATATTTCTCGAGCTCCATCTGGAAGACAAAATAGAGAAAACATAGAAAAAGAGAAAACAACATACATGCATTTACACATACAATGGTAGATATAAAATATTACACATTGCAAAACTAAAGGATACTACAGGGTGGGCCATTTATATGGATACACCTGATCTATGTATACACCCCATATACAACATCATACCACCAATTTTTTTGTTCCAACAGTCTTGGAGGGATCTATCCAATGTGGGTTAGTGTCAGACCAATAGTGGTGGTTTTGTTTGTTAATTTCACCATTCACATACAATTATGTACCCATATAAATAGCCAAATTAAGGTGTATCCATATAAATGGCCCGCCCTGTACTGTGGCCTCCTCCTCCCCAATAGCCACCCTATTCCTCTCCAGATTTATTTTCTTTAACAGTTAGTGTGCAAAATCTGCACAGTGAATGTGAAGACACAAATACGCCCAACTGCCACTGCCATAACAATTCACAAGCATACATATCATAGTGAAAAAGAGAGAAAAAAAATCAGACAAAAAGAGTAAGAAAGTTGCAAGTAGAAAGAACAAATAGATGTTATAACAAATCCGATGCCAAACTCCTCTTCACCATGAAAAACACTTGTTTACCGCCATCTGAAAGAAAACAGAAGAGAGACAATACAAAAAAGAGGTACCAATTTACATGCATTACCACATACCATAACAGTTATAAAATACTACCCATGAAATGCACACAAAGTGACCTGTGAAAAAAGATTGTTTATATATGCATACATATCATACTGAAAAAGAGAAAAAATGTCAGACAAAAAGAGTGAGAAAGTTGCAAGGAGAAAGAACAAATAGATGTTATAACAAATCCGATGCCAAACTCCTCTTCACCATGAAAAACACTTGTTTACCGCCATCTGAAAGAAAACAGAAGAGAGACAATACAAAAAAGAGGTACCAATTTACATGCATTACCACATACCATAACAGATATAAAATACTACCCATGAAATGCACACAAAGTGACCTGTGAAAAAAGATTGTTTATATATGCATACATATCATACTGAAAAAGAGAAAAAATGTCAGACAAAAAGAGTGAGAAAGTTGCAAGGAGAAAGAATAAATAGATGTTATAACAAATCCGATGCCAAACTCCTCTTCAACATGAAAAATACTTGTCGACCGCCACCTGAAAGAAAACAGAAGAGAGACAATACAAAAAAAGAGATACCAACTTACATGCATTAACACATACAATAACAGATATAAAATACTACTTATGAAATGCACACAGTGACCTGTAAAAAAAAAAAGATCATATATGCATACTTATTATACTCGAAAAGAGAATAAAAAACAAACAAAAAGTGCAAGAAAGTTGCAAGGAGACAGTGCAAACACATGGTATGTGATAACAAATCCCATGCCCAACTCTTCATCAACATAAAACATATTTCTCGAGCTCCATCTGGAAGACAAAATAGAGAAAACATAGAAAAAGAGAAAACAACATACATGCATTTACACATACAATGGTAGATATAAAATATTACACATTGCAAAACTAAAGGATACTACAGGGTGGGCCATTTATATGGATACACCTGATCTATGTATACACCCCATATACAACATCATACCACCAATTTTTTTGTTCCAACAGTCTTGGAGGGATCTATCCAATGTGGGTTAGTGTCAGACCAATAGTGGTGGTTTTGTTTGTTAATTTCACCATTCACATACAATTATGTACCCATATAAATAGCCAAATTAAGGTGTATCCATATAAATGGCCCGCCCTGTACTGTGGCCTCCTCCTCCCCAATAGCCACCCTATTCCTCTCCAGATTTATTTTCTTTAACAGTTAGTGTGCAAAATCTGCACAGTAAATGTGAAGACACAAATACGCCCAACTGCCACTGCCATAACAATTCACAAGCATACATATCATAGTGAAAAAGAGAGAAAAAAAAACAGACAAAAAGAGTAAGAAAGTTGCAAGTAGAAAGAACAAATAGATGTTATAACAAATCCGATGCCAAATTCCTCTTCACCATGAAAAACACTTGTTTACCGCCATCTGAAAGAAAACAGAAGAGAGACAACACAAAAAAGAGGTACCAATTTACATGCATTACCACATACCATAACAGATATAAAATACTACCCATGAAATGCACACAAAGTGACCTGTGAAAAAAGATTGTTTATATATGCATACATATCATACTGAAAAAGAGAAAAAATGTCAGACAAAAAGAGTGAGAAAGTTGCAAGGAGAAAGAACAAATAGATGTTATAACAAATCCGATGCCAAACTCCTCTTCAACATGAAAAATACTTGTCGACCGCCACCTGAAAAAAAACAGAAGAGAGACAATACAAAAAAAGAGATACCAACTTACATGCATTAACACATACAATAACAGATATAAAATACTACTTATGAAATGCACACAGTGACCTGTAAAAAAAAAAAGATCATATATGCATACTTATTATACTCGAAAAGAGAATAAAAAACAAACAAAAAGTGCAAGAAAGTTGCAAGGAGACAGTGCAAACACATGGTATGTGATAACAAATTCCATGCCCAACTCTTCATCAACATAAAAAATATTTCTCGAGCTCCATCTGGAAGACAAAAGAGAGACAACACATAAAAATAGAAAACAGCATACATGCATTTACACATAGAATGCAAGATATAAAATATTACCCATTGCAAAACTAAAGGATACTACAGGGTGGGCCATTTATATGGATACACCTGATCTATGTATACACCCCATATACAACATCATACCACCAATTTTTTTGTTCCAACAGTCTTGGAGGGATCTATCCAATGTGGGTTAGTGTCAGACCAATAGTGGTGGTTTTGTTTGTTAATTTCACCATTCACATACAATTATGTACCCATATAAATAGCCAAATTAAGGTGTATCCATATAAATGGCCCGCCCTGTACTGTGGCCTCCTCCTCCCCAATAGCCACCCTATCCCTCTCCAGATTTATTTTCTTTAACAGTTAGTGTGCAAAATCTGCACAGTGAATGTGAAGACACAAATACGCCCAACTACCACTGCCATAACAATTCACAAGCATACATATCATAGTGAAAAAGAGAGAAAAAAAAATCAGACAAAAAGAGTAAGAAAGTTGCAAGTAGAAAGAACAAATAGATGTTATAACAAATACGATGCCAAACTCCTCTTCACCATGAAAAACACTTGTTTACCGCCATCTGAAAGAAAACAGAAGAGAGACAACACAAAAAAGAGGTACCAATTTACATGCATTACCACATACCATAACAGATATAAAATACTACCCATGAAATGCACACAAAGTGACCTGTGAAAAAAGATTGTTTATATATGCATACATATCATACTGAAAAAGAGAAAAAATGTCAGACAAAAAGAGTGAGAAAGTTGCAAGGAGAAAGAACAAATAGATTTTATAACAAATCCGATGCCAAACTCCTCTTCAACATGAAAAATACTTTTCGACCGCCATCTGAAAGAAAACAGAAGAGAGACAATACAAAAAAGAGATACCAACTTACATGCATTAACACATACTATAACAGATATAAAATACTACCCATGAAATGCATACAGTGACCTGTAAAAAAAAAAGTTCATATATGCATACTTATTATACTGGAAAATAAAATAAAAAACAAAGTGCAAGAAAGTTGCAAGGAGACAGAGCAAACACATGGTATGTGATAACAAATCCCATGCCCAACTCTTCATCAACATAAAAAATATTTCTCGAGCTCCATCTGGAAGACAAAAGAGAGACAACACAGAAAAATAGAAAACAGCATACATGCATTTACACATAGAATGCAAGATATAAAATATTACACATTGCAAAACTAAAGGATACTACAGGGTGGGCCATTTGTATGGATACACCTGATCTATGTATACACCCCATATACAACATCATACCACCAATTTTTTTGTTCCAACAGACTTGGAGGGATCTATCCAATGTGGGTTAGTGTCAGACCAATAGTGGTGGTTTTGTTTGTTAATTTCACCATTCACATACAATTATGTACCCATATAAATAGCCAAATTAAGGTGTATCCATATAAATGGCCCGCCCTGTACTGTGGCCTCCTCCTCCCCAATAGCCACCCTATTCCTCTCCAGATTTATTTTCTTTAACAGTTAGTGTGCAAAATCTGCACAGTGAATGTGAAGACACAAATACGCCCAACTGCCACTGCCATAACAATTCACAAGCATACATATCATAGTGAAAAAGAGAGAAAAAAAATCAGACAAAAAGAGTAAGAAAGTTGCAAGTAGAAAGAACAAATAGATGTTATAACAAATCCGATGCCAAATTCCTCTTCACCATGAAAAACACTTGTTTACCGCCATCTGAAAGAAAACAGAAGAGAGACAACACAAAAAAGAGGTACCAATTTACATGCATTACCACATACCATAACAGATATAAAATACTACCCATGAAATGCACACAAAGTGACCTGTGAAAAAAGATTGTTTATATATGCATACATATCATACTGAAAAAGAGAAAAAATGTTAGACAAAAAGAGTGAGAAAGTTGCAAGGAGAAAGAACAAATAGATGTTATAACAAATCCGGTGCCAAACTCCTCTTCAACATGAAAAACACTTGTCGACCGCCATCTGAAAGAAAACAGAAGAGAGACAACACAAAAAAGAGGTACCAATTTACATGCATTACCACTTACCATAACAGATATAAAATACTACCCATGAAATGCACACAAAGTGACCTGTGAAAAAAGATTGTTTATATATGCATACATATCATACTGAAAAAGAGAAAAAATGTCAGACAAAAAGAGTGAGAAAGTTGCAAGGAGAAAGAACAAATAGATGTTATAACAAATCCGATGCCAAACTCCTCTTCAACATGAAAAATACTTGTCGACCGCCACCTGAAAGAAAACAGAAGAGAGACAATACAAAAAAAGAGATACCAACTTACATGCATTAACACATACAATAACAGATATAAAATACTACTTGTGAAATGCACACAGTGACCTGTAAAAAAAAAAAGATCATATATGCATACTTATTATACTCGAAAAGAGAATAAAAAACAAACAAAAAGTGCAAGAAAGTTGCAAGGAGACAGTGCAAACACATGGTATGTGATAACAAATTCCATGCCCAACTCTTCATCAACATAAAAAATATTTCTCGAGCTCCATCTGGAAGACAAAAGAGAGACAACACAGAAAAAGAGAAAACAGCATACATGCATTTACACATACAATGTAAGATATACAATATTACACATTGCAAAACTAAAGGATACTACAGGGTGGGCCATTTATATGGATACACCTGATCTATATATACACCCTATATACCACATCATACCACCAATGTTTTTGTTCCAACAGTCTTGGAGGGATCTATCCAATGTGGGTTAGTGTCAGACCAATAGTGGTGGTTTTGTTTGTTAATTTTACCATTCACATACAATTATGTACCCATATAAATAGCCAAATTAAGGTGTATCCATATAAATAGCCCACCCTGTACTGTGGCCTCCTCCTCCCCAATAGCCACCCTATTCCTCTCCAGATTTATTTTATTTAACCTTTAGTGTGCAAAATCTGCACAGTGAATGTGAAGACACAAATACGCCCAACTGCCACTGCCATAACAATTCACATGCACAACTCTTCTTCACCATGAAAAACAGTTGTCGACCGCCATCTGTAAGAGAACAGAAGAGAGACAACACAAAAAAAGAGGTACCAATTTACATGCATTACCACATACCATAACAGATATAAAATACTACCCATGAAATGCACACAAAGTGACCTGTGAAAAAAGATTGTTTATATATGCATACATATCATACTGAAAAAGAGAAAAATGTCAGACAAAAAGAGTGAGAAAGTTGCAAGGAGAAAGAACAAATAGATGTTATAACAAATCCGATGCCAAACTCCTCTTCAACATGAAAAATACTTTTCGACCGCCATCTGAAAGAAAACAGAAGAGAGACAATACAAAAAAGAGATACCAACTTACATGCATTAACACATACTATAACAGATATAAAATACTACCCATGAAATGCATACAGTGACCTGTAAAAAAAAAAGTTCATATATGCATACTTATTATACTGGAAAATAAAATAAAAAACAAAGTGCAAGAAAGTTGCAAGGAGACAGAGCAAACACATGGTATGTGATAACAAATCCCATGCCCAACTCTTCATCAACATAAAAAATATTTCTCGAGCTCCATCTGGAAGACAAAAGAGAGACAACACAGAAAAATAGAAAACAGCATACATGCATTTATACATAGAATGCAAGATATAAAATATTACACATTGCAAAACTAAAGGATACTACAGGGTGGGCCATTTGTATGGATACACCTGATCTATGTATACACCCCATATACAACATCATACCACCAATTTTTTTGTTCCAACAGTCTTGGAGGGATCTATCCAATGTGGGTTAGTGTCAGACCAATAGTGGTGGTTTTGTTTGTTAATTTCACCATTCACATACAATTATGTACCCATATAAATAGCCAAATTAAGGTGTATCCATATAAATGGCCCGCCCTGTACTGTGGCCTCCTCCTCCCCAATAGCCACCCTATTCCTCTCCAGATTTATTTTCTTTAACAGTTAGTGTGCAAAATCTGCACAGTGAATGTGAAGACACAAATACGCCCAACTGCCACTGCCATAACAATTCACAAGCATACATATCATAGTGAAAAAGAGAGAAAAAAAATCAGACAAAAAGAGTAAGAAAGTTGCAAGTAGAAAGAACAAATAAATGTTATAACAAATCCGATGCCAAACTCCTCTTCACCATGAAAAACACTTGTTTACCGCCATCTGAAAGAAAACAGAAGAGAGACAACACAAAAAAGAGGTACCAATTTACATGCATTACCACATACCATAACAGATATAAAATACTACCCATGAAATGCACACAAAGTGACCTGTGAAAAAAGATTGTTTATATATGCATACATATCATACTGAAAAAGAGAAAAAATGTCAGACAAAAAGAGTGAGAAAGTTGCAAGGAGAAAGAACAAATAGATGTTATAACAAATCCGGTGCCAAACTCCTCTTCAACATGAAAAACACTTGTCGACCGCCATCTGAAAGAAAACAGAAGAGAGACAACACAAAAAAGAGGAACCAATTTACATGCATTACCACTTACCATAACAGATATAAAATACTACCCATGAAATGCACACAAAGTGACCTGTGAAAAAAGATTGTTTATATATGCATACATATCATACTGAAAAAGAGAAAAAATGTCAGACAAAAAGAGTGAGAAAGTTGCAAGGAGAAAGAACAAATAGATGTTATAACAAATCCGATGCCAAACTCCTCTTCAACATGAAAAATACTTGTCGACCGCCACCTGAAAGAAAACAGAAGAGAGACAATACAAAAAAAGAGATACCAACTTACATGCATTAACACATACAATAACAGATATAAAATACTACTTATGAAATGCACACAGTGACCTGTAAAAAAAAAATAGATCATATATGCATACTTATTATACTCGAAAAGAGAATAAAAAACAAACAAAAAGTGCAAGAAAGTTGCAAGGAGACAGTGCAAACACATGGTATGTGAAAACAAATCCCATGCCCAACTCTTCATCAACATAAAACATATTTCTCGAGCTCCATCTGGAAGACAAAATAGAGAAAACATAGAAAAAGAGAAAACAACATACATGCATTTACACATACAATGGTAGATATAAAATATTACACATTGCAAAACTAAAGGATACTACAGGGTGGGCCATTTATATGGATACACCTGATCTATGTATACACCCCATATACAACATCATACCACCAATTTTTTTGTTCCAACAGTCTTGGAGGGATCTATCCAATGTGGGTTAGTGTCAGACCAATAGTGGTGGTTTTGTTTGTTAATTTCACCATTCACATACAATTATGTACCCATATAAATAGCCAAATTAAGGTGTATCCATATAAATGGCCCGCCCTGTACTGTGGCCTCCTCCTCCCCAATAGCCACCCTATTCCTCTCCAGATTTATTTTCTTTAACAGTTAGTGTGCAAAATCTGCACAGTGAATGTGAAGACACAAATACGCCCAACTGCCACTGCCATAACAATTCACAAGCATACATATCATAGTGAAAAAGAGAGAAAAAAAATCAGACAAAAAGAGTAAGAAAGTTGCAAGTAGAAAGAACAAATAGATGTTATAACAAATCCGATGCCAAACTCCTCTTCACCATGAAAAACACTTGTTTACCGCCATCTGAAAGAAAACAGAAGAGAGACAATACAAAAAAGAGGTACCAATTTACATGCATTACCACATACCATAACAGTTATAAAATACTACCCATGAAATGCACACAAAGTGACCTGTGAAAAAAGATTGTTTATATATGCATACATATCATACTGAAAAAGAGAAAAAATGTCAGACAAAAAGAGTGAGAAAGTTGCAAGGAGAAAGAACAAATAGATGTTATAACAAATCCGATGCCAAACTCCTCTTCACCATGAAAAACACTTGTTTACCGCCATCTGAAAGAAAACAGAAGAGAGACAATACAAAAAAGAGGTACCAATTTACATGCATTACCACATACCATAACAGATATAAAATACTACCCATGAAATGCACACAAAGTGACCTGTGAAAAAAGATTGTTTATATATGCATACATATCATACTGAAAAAGAGAAAAAATGTCAGACAAAAAGAGTGAGAAAGTTGCAAGGAGAAAGAATAAATAGATGTTATAACAAATCCGATGCCAAACTCCTCTTCAACATGAAAAATACTTGTCGACCGCCACCTGAAAGAAAACAGAAGAGAGACAATACAAAAAAAGAGATACCAACTTACATGCATTAACACATACAATAACAGATATAAAATACTACTTATGAAATGCACACAGTGACCTGTAAAAAAAAAAAGATCATATATGCATACTTATTATACTCGAAAAGAGAATAAAAAACAAACAAAAAGTGCAAGAAAGTTGCAAGGAGACAGTGCAAACACATGGTATGTGATAACAAATCCCATGCCCAACTCTTCATCAACATAAAACATATTTCTCGAGCTCCATCTGGAAGACAAAATAGAGAAAACATAGAAAAAGAGAAAACAACATACATGCATTTACACATACAATGGTAGATATAAAATATTACACATTGCAAAACTAAAGGATACTACAGGGTGGGCCATTTATATGGATACACCTGATCTATGTATACACCCCATATACAACATCATACCACCAATTTTTTTGTTCCAACAGTCTTGGAGGGATCTATCCAATGTGGGTTAGTGTCAGACCAATAGTGGTGGTTTTGTTTGTTAATTTCACCATTCACATACAATTATGTACCCATATAAATAGCCAAATTAAGGTGTATCCATATAAATGGCCCGCCCTGTACTGTGGCCTCCTCCTCCCCAATAGCCACCCTATTCCTCTCCAGATTTATTTTCTTTAACAGTTAGTGTGCAAAATCTGCACAGTGAATGTGAAGACACAAATACGCCCAACTGCCACTGCCATAACAATTCACAAGCATACATATCATAGTGAAAAAGAGAGAAAAAAATCAGACAAAAAGAGTAAGAAAGTTGCAAGTAGAAAGAACAAATAGATGTTATAACAAATCCGATGCCAAATTCCTCTTCACCATGAAAAACACTTGTTTACCGCCATCTGAAAGAAAACAGAAGAGAGACAACACAAAAAAGAGGTACCAATTTACATGCATTACCACATACCATAACAGATATAAAATACTACCCATGAAATGCACACAAAGTGACCTGTGAAAAAAGATTGTTTATATATGCATACATATCATACTGAAAAAGAGAAAAAATGTCAGACAAAAAGAGTGAGAAAGTTGCAAGGAGAAAGAACAAATAGATGTTATAACAAATCCGATGCCAAACTCCTCTTCAACATGAAAAATACTTGTCGACCGCCACTTGAAAAAAAACAGAAGAGAGACAATACAAAAAAAGAGATACCAACTTACATGCATTAACACATACAATAACAGATATAAAATACTACTTATGAAATGCACACAGTGACCTGTAAAAAAAAAAAGATCATATATGCATACTTATTATACTCGAAAAGAGAATAAAAAACAAACAAAAAGTGCAAGAAAGTTGCAAGGAGACAGTGCAAACACATGGTATGTGATAACAAATTCCATGCCCAACTCTTCATCAACATAAAAAATATTTCTCGAGCTCCATCTGGAAGACAAAAGAGAGACAACACAGAAAAATAGAAAACAGCATACATGCATTTACACATAGAATGCAAGATATAAAATATTACCCATTGCAAAACTAAAGGATACTACAGGGTGGGCCATTTATATGGATACACCTGATCTATGTATACACCCCATATACAACATCATACCACCAATTTTTTTGTTCCAACAGTCTTGGAGGGATCTATCCAATGTGGGTTAGTGTCAGACCAATAGTGGTGGTTTTGTTTGTTAATTTCACCATTCACATACAATTATGTACCCATATAAATAGCCAAATTAAGGTGTATCCATATAAATGGCCCGCCCTGTACTGTGGCCTCCTCCTCCCCAATAGCCACCCTATTCCTCTCCAGATTTATTTTCTTTAACAGTTAGTGTGCAAAATCTGCACAGTGAATGTGAAGACACAAATACGCCCAACTACCACTGCCATAACAATTCACAAGCATACATATCATAGTGAAAAAGAGAGAAAAAAAAATCAGACAAAAAGAGTAAGAAAGTTGCAAGTAGAAAGAACAAATAGATGTTATAACAAATACGATGCCAAACTCCTCTTCACCATGAAAAACACTTGTTTACCGCCATCTGAAAGAAAACAGAAGAGAGACAACACAAAAAAGAGGTACCAATTTACATGCATTACCACATACCATAACAGATATAAAATACTACCCATGAAATGCACACAAAGTGACCTGTGAAAAAAGATTGTTTATATATGCATACATATCATACTGAAAAAGAGAAAAAATGTCAGACAAAAAGAGTGAGAAAGTTGCAAGGAGAAAGAACAAATAGATGTTATAACAAATCCGGTGTCAAACTCCTCTTCACCATGAAAAACACTTGTCGACCGCCATCTGAAAGAAAACAGAAGAGAGACAACACAAAAAAGAGGTACCAATTTACATGCATTAACACATACAATAACAGATATAAAATACTACTCATGAAATGCACACAGTGACCTGTAAAAAAAAAAAGATCATATATGCATACTTATTATACTCGAAAAGAGAATAAAAAACAAAAAAAAAAGTGCAAGAAAGTTGCAAGGAGACAGTGCAAACACATGGTATGTGATAACAAATCCCATGCCCAACTCTTCATCAACATAAAAAATATTTCTCGAGCTCCATCTGGAAGACAAAATAGAGACAACACAGAAAAAGAGAAAACAGCATACATGCATTTACACATACAATGTAAGATATACAATATTACACATTGCAAAACTAAAGGATACTACAGGGTGGGCCATTTATATGGATACACCTGATCTATATATACACCCTATATACCACATCATACCACCAATGTTTTTGTTCCAACAGTCTTGGAGGGATCTATCCAATGTGGGTTAGTGTCAGACCAATAGTGGTGGTTTTGTTTGTTAATTTTACCATTCACATACAATTATGTACCCATATAAATAGCCAAATTAAGGTGTATCCATATAAATAGCCCACCCTGTACTGTGGCCTCCTCCTCCCCAATAGCCACCCTATTCCTCTCCAGATTTATTTTATTTAACCTTTAGTGTGCAAAATCTGCACAGTGAATGTGAAGACACAAATACGCCCAACTGCCACTGCCATAACAATTCACATGCACAACTCTTCTTCACCATGAAAAACAGTTGTCGACCGCCATCTGTAAGAGAACAGAAGAGAGACAACACAAAAAAAGAGGTACCAATTTACATGCATTACCACATACCATAACAGATATAAAATACTACCCATGAAATGCACACAAAGTGACCTGTGAAAAAAGATTGTTTATATATGCATACATATCATACTGAAAAAGAGAAAAAATGTCAGACAAAAAGAGTGAGAAAGTTGCAAGGAGAAAGAACAAATAGATGTTATAACAAATCCGATGCCAAACTCCTCTTCAACATGAAAAATACTTTTCGACCGCCATCTGAAAGAAAACAGAAGAGAGACAATACAAAAAAGAGATACCAACTTACATGCATTAACACATACTATAACAGATATAAAATACTACCCATGAAATGCATACAGTGACCTGTAAAAAAAAAAGTTCATATATGCATACTTATTATACTGGAAAATAAAATAAAAAACAAAGTGCAAGAAAGTTGCAAGGAGACAGAGCAAACACATGGTATGTGATAACAAATCCCATGCCCAACTCTTCATCAACATAAAAAATATTTCTCGAGCTCCATCTGGAAGACAAAAGAGAGACAACACAGAAAAATAGAAAACAGCATACATACATTTACACATAGAATGCAAGATATAAAATATTACACATTGCAAAACTAAAGGATACTACAGGGTGGGCCATTTGTATGGATACACCTGATCTATGTATACACCCCATATACAACATCATACCACCAATTTTTTTGTTCCAACAGTCTTGGAGGGATCTATCCAATGTGGGTTAGTGTCAGACCAATAGTGGTGGTTTTGTTTGTTAATTTCACCATTCACATACAATTATGTACCCATATAAATAGCCAAATTAAGGTGTATCCATATAAATGGCCCGCCCTGTACTGTGGCCTCCTCCTCCCCAATAGCCACCCTATTCCTCTCCAGATTTATTTTCTTTAACAGTTAGTGTGCAAAATCTGCACAGTGAATGTGAAGACACAAATACGCCCAACTGCCACTGCCATAACAATTCACAAGCATACATATCATAGTGAAAAAGAGAGAAAAAAAATCAGACAAAAAGAGTAAGAAAGTTGCAAGTAGAAAGAACAAATAGATGTTATAACAAATCCGATGCCAAATTCCTCTTCACCATGAAAAACACTTGTTTACCGCCATCTGAAAGAAAACAGAAGAGAGACAACACAAAAAAGAGGTACCAATTTACATGCATTACCACATACCATAACAGATATAAAATACTACCCATGAAATGCACACAAAGTGACCTGTGAAAAAAGATTGTTTATATATGCATACATATCATACTGAAAAAGAGAAAAAATGTCAGACAAAAAGAGTGAGAAAGTTGCAAGGAGAAAGAACAAATAGATGTTATAACAAATCCGGTGCCAAACTCCTCTTCAACATGAAAAACACTTGTCGACCGCCATCTGAAAGAAAACAGAAGAGAGACAACACAAAAAAGAGGTACCAATTTACATGCATTACCACTTACCATAACAGATATAAAATACTACCCATGAAATGCACACAAAGTGACCTGTGAAAAAAGATTGTTTATATATGCATACATATCATACTGAAAAAGAGAAAAAATGTCAGACAAAAAGAGTGAGAAAGTTGCAAGGAGAAAGAACAAATAGATGTTATAACAAATCCGGTGTCAAACTCCTCTTCACCATGAAAAACACTTGTCGACCGCCATCTGAAAGAAAACAGAAGAGAGACAACACAAAAAAGAGGTACCAATTTACATGCATTAACACATACAATAACAGATATAAAATACTACTCATGAAATGCACACAGTGACCTGTAAAAAAAAAAGATCATATATGCATACTTATTATACTCGAAAAGAGAATAAAAAACAAAAAAAAAAGTGCAAGAAAGTTGCAAGGAGACAGTGCAAACACATGGTATGTGATAACAAATCCCATGCCCAACTCTTCATCAACATAAAAAATATTTCTCGAGCTCCATCTGGAAGACAAAATAGAGACAACACAGAAAAAGAGAAAACAGCATACATGCATTTACACATACAATGTAAGATATACAATATTACACATTGCAAAACTAAAGGATACTACAGGGTGGGCCATTTATATGGATACACCTGATCTATATATACACCCTATATACCACATCATACCACCAATGTTTTTGTTCCAACAGTCTTGGAGGGATCTATCCAATGTGGGTTAGTGTCAGACCAATAGTGGTGGTTTTGTTTGTTAATTTTACCATTCACATACAATTATGTACCCATATAAATAGCCAAATTAAGGTGTATCCATATAAATAGCCCACCCTGTACTGTGGCCTCCTCCTCCCCAATAGCCACCCTATTCCTCTCCAGATTTATTTTATTTAACCTTTAGTGTGCAAAATCTGCACAGTGAATGTGAAGACACAAATACGCCCAACTGCCACTGCCATAACAATTCACATGCACAACTCTTCTTCACCATGAAAAACAGTTGTCGACCGCCATCTGTAAGAGAACAGAAGAGAGACAACACAAAAAAAGAGGTACCAATTTACATGCATTACCACATACCATAACAGATATAAAATACTACCCATGAAATGCACACAAAGTGACCTGTGAAAAAAGATTGTTTATATATGCATACATATCATACTGAAAAAGAGAAAAAATGTCAGACAAAAAGAGTGAGAAAGTTGCAAGGAGAAAGAACAAATAGATGTTATAACAAATCCGATGCCAAACTCCTCTTCAACATGAAAAATACTTTTCGACCGCCATCTGAAAGAAAACAGAAGAGAGACAATACAAAAAAGAGATACCAACTTACATGCATTAACACATACTATAACAGATATAAAATACTACCCATGAAATGCATACAGTGACCTGTAAAAAAAAAAGTTCATATATGCATACTTATTATACTGGAAAATAAAATAAAAAACAAAGTGCAAGAAAGTTGCAAGGAGACAGAGCAAACACATGGTATGTGATAACAAATCCCATGCCCAACTCTTCATCAACATAAAAAATATTTCTCGAGCTCCATCTGGAAGACAAAAGAGAGACAACACAGAAAAATAGAAAACAGCATACATGCATTTACACATAGAATGCAAGATATAAAATATTACACATTGCAAAACTAAAGGATACTACAGGGTGGGCCATTTGTATGGATACACCTGATCTATGTATACACCCCATATACAACATCATACCACCAATTTTTTTGTTCCAACAGTCTTGGAGGGATCTATCCAATGTGGGTTAGTGTCAGACCAATAGTGGTGGTTTTGTTTGTTAATTTCACCATTCACATACAATTATGTACCCATATAAATAGCCAAATTAAGGTGTATCCATATAAATGGCCCGCCCTGTACTGTGGCCTCCTCCTCCCCAATAGCCACCCTATTCCTCTCCAGATTTATTTTCTTTAACAGTTAGTGTGCAAAATCTGCACAGTGAATGTGAAGACACAAATACGCCCAACTGCCACTGCCATAACAATTCACAAGCATACATATCATAGTGAAAAAGAGAGAAAAAAAATCAGACAAAAAGAGTAAGAAAGTTGCAAGTAGAAAGAACAAATAGATGTTATAACAAATCCGATGCCAAATTCCTCTTCACCATGAAAAACACTTGTTTACCGCCATCTGAAAGAAAACAGAAGAGAGACAACACAAAAAAGAGGTACCAATTTACATGCATTACCACATACCATAACAGATATAAAATACTACCCATGAAATGCACACAAAGTGACCTGTGAAAAAAGATTGTTTATATATGCATACATATCATACTGAAAAAGAGAAAAAATGTCAGACAAAAAGAGTGAGAAAGTTGCAAGGAGAAAGAACAAATAGATGTTATAACAAATCCGGTGCCAAACTCCTCTTCAACATGAAAAACACTTGTCGACCGCCATCTGAAAGAAAACAGAAGAGAGACAACACAAAAAAGAGGTACCAATTTACATGCATTACCACTTACCATAACAGATATAAAATACTACCCATGAAATGCACACAAAGTGACCTGTGAAAAAAGATTGTTTATATATGCATACATATCATACTGAAAAAGAGAAAAAATGTCAGACAAAAAGAGTGAGAAAGTTGCAAGGAGAAAGAACAAATAGATGTTATAACAAATCCGGTGTCAAACTCCTCTTCACCATGAAAAACACTTGTCGACCGCCATCTGAAAGAAAACAGAAGAGAGACAACACAAAAAAGAGGTACCAATTTACATGCATTAACACATACAATAACAGATATAAAATACTACTCATGAAATGCACACAGTGACCTGTAAAAAAAAAAGATCATATATGCATACTTATTATACTCGAAAAGAGAATAAAAAACAAAAAAAAAAGTGCAAGAAAGTTGCAAGGAGACAGTGCAAACACATGGTATGTGATAACAAATCCCATGCCCAACTCTTCATCAACATAAAAAATATTTCTCGAGCTCCATCTGGAAGACAAAATAGAGACAACACAGAAAAAGAGAAAACAGCATACATGCATTTACACATACAATGTAAGATATACAATATTACACATTGCAAAACTAAAGGATACTACAGGGTGGGCCATTTATATGGATACACCTGATCTATATATACACCCTATATACCACATCATACCACCAATGTTTTTGTTCCAACAGTCTTGGAGGGATCTATCCAATGTGGGTTAGTGTCAGACCAATAGTGGTGGTTTTGTTTGTTAATTTTACCATTCACATACAATTATGTACCCATATAAATAGCCAAATTAAGGTGTATCCATATAAATAGCCCACCCTGTACTGTGGCCTCCTCCTCCCCAATAGCCACCCTATTCCTCTCCAGATTTATTTTATTTAACCTTTAGTGTGCAAAATCTGCACAGTGAATGTGAAGACACAAATACGCCCAACTGCCACTGCCATAACAATTCACATGCACAACTCTTCTTCACCATGAAAAACAGTTGTCGACCGCCATCTGTAAGAGAACAGAAGAGAGACAACACAAAAAAAGAGGTACCAATTTACATGCATTACCACATACCATAACAGATATAAAATACTACCCATGAAATGCACACAAAGTGACCTGTGAAAAAAGATTGTTTATATATGCATACATATCATACTGAAAAAGAGAAAAAATGTCAGACAAAAAGAGTGAGAAAGTTGCAAGGAGAAAGAACAAATAGATGTTATAACAAATCCGATGCCAAACTCCTCTTCAACATGAAAAATACTTTTCGACCGCCATCTGAAAGAAAACAGAAGAGAGACAATACAAAAAAGAGATACCAACTTACATGCATTAACACATACTATAACAGATATAAAATACTACCCATGAAATGCATACAGTGACCTGTAAAAAAAAAAGTTCATATATGCATACTTATTATACTGGAAAATAAAATAAAAAACAAAGTGCAAGAAAGTTGCAAGGAGACAGAGCAAACACATGGTATGTGATAACAAATCCCATGCCCAACTCTTCATCAACATAAAAAATATTTCTCGAGCTCCATCTGGAAGACAAAAGAGAGACAACACAGAAAAATAGAAAACAGCATACATGCATTTACACATAGAATGCAAGATATAAAATATTACACATTGCAAAACTAAAGGATACTACAGGGTGGGCCATTTGTATGGATACACCTGATCTATGTATACACCCCATATACAACATCATACCACCAATTTTTTTGTTCCAACAGACTTGGAGGGATCTATCCAATGTGGGTTAGTGTCAGACCAATAGTGGTGGTTTTGTTTGTTAATTTCACCATTCACATACAATTATGTACCCATATAAATAGCCAAATTAAGGTGTATCCATATAAATGGCCCGCCCTGTACTGTGGCCTCCTCCTCCCCAATAGCCACCCTATTCCTCTCCAGATTTATTTTCTTTAACAGTTAGTGTGCAAAATCTGCACAGTGAATGTGAAGACACAAATACGCCCAACTGCCACTGCCATAACAATTCACAAGCATACATATCATAGTGAAAAAGAGAGAAAAAAAATCAGACAAAAAGAGTAAGAAAGTTGCAAGTAGAAAGAACAAATAGATGTTATAACAAATCCGATGCCAAATTCCTCTTCACCATGAAAAACACTTGTTTACCGCCATCTGAAAGAAAACAGAAGAGAGACAACACAAAAAAGAGGTACCAATTTACATGCATTACCACATACCATAACAGATATAAAATACTACCCATGAAATGCACACAAAGTGACCTGTGAAAAAAGATTGTTTATATATGCATACATATCATACTGAAAAAGAGAAAAAATGTCAGACAAAAAGAGTGAGAAAGTTGCAAGGAGAAAGAACAAATAGATGTTATAACAAATCCGGTGCCAAACTCCTCTTCAACATGAAAAACACTTGTCGACCGCCATCTGAAAGAAAACAGAAGAGAGACAACACAAAAAAGAGGTACCAATTTACATGCATTACCACTTACCATAACAGATATAAAATACTACCCATGAAATGCACACAAAGTGACCTGTGAAAAAAGATTGTTTATATATGCATACATATCATACTGAAAAAGAGAAAAAATGTCAGACAAAAAGAGCGAGAAAGTTGCAAGGAGAAAGAACAAATAGATGTTATAACAAATCCGGTGTCAAACTCCTCTTCACCATGAAAAACACTTGTCGACCGCCATCTGAAAGAAAACAGAAGAGAGACAACACAAAAAAGAGGTACCAATTTACATGCATTAACACATACAATAACAGATATAAAATACTACTCATGAAATGCACACAGTGACCTGTAAAAAAAAAAGATCATATATGCATACTTATTATACTCGAAAAGAGAATAAAAAACAAAAAAAAAAGTGCAAGAAAGTTGCAAGGAGACAGTGCAAACACATGGTATGTGATAACAAATCCCATGCCCAACTCTTCATCAACATAAAAAATATTTCTCGAGCTCCATCTGGAAGACAAAATAGAGACAACACAGAAAAAGAGAAAACAGCATACATGCATTTACACATACAATGTAAGATATACAATATTACACATTGCAAAACTAAAGGATACTACAGGGTGGGCCATTTATATGGATACACCTGATCTATATATACACCCTATATACCACATCATACCACCAATGTTTTTGTTCCAACAGTCTTGGAGGGATCTATCCAATGTGGGTTAGTGTCAGACCAATAGTGGTGGTTTTGTTTGTTAATTTTACCATTCACATACAATTATGTACCCATATAAATAGCCAAATTAAGGTGTATCCATATAAATAGCCCACCCTGTACTGTGGCCTCCTCCTCCCCAATAGCCACCCTATTCCTCTCCAGATTTATTTTATTTAACCTTTAGTGTGCAAAATCTGCACAGTGAATGTGAAGACACAAATACGCCCAACTGCCACTGCCATAACAATTCACATGCACAACTCTTCTTCACCATGAAAAACAGTTGTCGACCGCCATCTGTAAGAGAACAGAAGAGAGACAACACAAAAAAAGAGGTACCAATTTACATGCATTACCACATACCATAACAGATATAAAATACTACCCATGAAATGCACACAAAGTGACCTGTGAAAAAAGATTGTTTATATATGCATACATATCATACTGAAAAAGAGAAAAAATGTCAGACAAAAAGAGTGAGAAAGTTGCAAGGAGAAAGAACAAATAGATGTTATAACAAATCCGATGCCAAACTCCTCTTCAACATGAAAAATACTTTTCGACCGCCATCTGAAAGAAAACAGAAGAGAGACAATACAAAAAAGAGATACCAACTTACATGCATTAACACATACTATAACAGATATAAAATACTACCCATGAAATGCATACAGTGACCTGTAAAAAAAAAAGTTCATATATGCATACTTATTATACTGGAAAATAAAATAAAAAACAAAGTGCAAGAAAGTTGCAAGGAGACAGAGCAAACACATGGTATGTGATAACAAATCCCATGCCCAACTCTTCATCAACATAAAAAATATTTCTCGAGCTCCATCTGGAAGACAAAAGAGAGACAACACAGAAAAATAGAAAACAGCATACATGCATTTACACATAGAATGCAAGATATAAAATATTACACATTGCAAAACTAAAGGATACTACAGGGTGGGCCATTTGTATGGATACACCTGATCTATGTATACACCCCATATACAACATCATACCACCAATTTTTTTGTTCCAACAGTCTTGGAGGGATCTATCCAATGTGGGTTAGTGTCAGACCAATAGTGGTGGTTTTGTTTGTTAATTTCACCATTCACATACAATTATGTACCCATATAAATAGCCAAATTAAGGTGTATCCATATAAATGGCCCGCCCTGTACTGTGGCCTCCTCCTCCCCAATAGCCACCCTATTCCTCTCCAGATTTATTTTCTTTAACAGTTAGTGTGCAAAATCTGCACAGTGAATGTGAAGACACAAATACGCCCAACTGCCACTGCCATAACAATTCACAAGCATACATATCATAGTGAAAAAGAGAGAAAAAAAATCAGACAAAAAGAGTAAGAAAGTTGCAAGTAGAAAGAACAAATAGATGTTATAACAAATCCAATGCCAAATTCCTCTTCACCATGAAAAACACTTGTTTACCGCCATCTGAAAGAAAACAGAAGAGAGACAACACAAAAAAGAGGTACCAATTTACATGCATTACCACATACCATAACAGATATAAAATACTACCCATGAAATGCACACAAAGTGACCTGTGAAAAAAGATTGTTTATATATGCATACATATCATACTGAAAAAGAGAAAAAATGTCAGACAAAAAGAGTGAGAAAGTTGCAAGGAGAAAGAACAAATAGATGTTATAACAAATCCGGTGCCAAACTCCTCTTCAACATGAAAAACACTTGTCGACCGCCATCTGAAAGAAAACAGAAGAGAGACAAAACAAAAAAGAGGTACCAATTTACATGCATTACCACTTACCATAACAGATATAAAATACTACCCATGAAATGCACACAAAGTGACCTGTGAAAAAAGATTGTTTATATATGCATACATATCATACTGAAAAAGAGAAAAAATGTCAGACAAAAAGAGTGAGAAAGTTGCAAGGAGAAAGAACAAATAGATGTTATAACAAATCCGATGCCAAACTCCTCTTCAACATGAAAAATACTTGTCGACCGCCACCTGAAAGAAAACAGAAGAGAGACAATACAAAAAAAGAGATACCAACTTACATGCATTAACACATACAATAACAGATATAAAATACTACTTATGAAATGCACACAGTGACCTGTAAAAAAAAAAAGATCATATATGCATACTTATTATACTCGAAAAGAGAATAAAAAACAAACAAAAAAGTGCAAGAAAGTTGCAAGGAGACAGTGCAAACACATGGTATGTGATAACAAATCCCATGCCCAACTCTTCATCAACATAAAAAATATTTCTCGAGCTCCATCTGGAAGACAAAATAGAGACAACACAGAAAAAGAGAAAACAGCATACATGCATTTACACATACAATGTAAGATATACAATATTACACATTGCAAAACTAAAGGATACTACAGGGTGGGCCATTTATATGGATACACCTGATCTATATATACACCCTATATACCACATCATACCACCAATGTTTTTGTTCCAACAGTCTTGGAGGGATCTATCCAATGTGGGTTAGTGTCAGACCAATAGTGGTGGTTTTGTTTGTTAATTTTACCATTCACATACAATTATGTACCCATATAAATAGCCAAATTAAGGTGTATCCATATAAATAGCCCACCCTGTACTGTGGCCTCCTCCTCCCCAATAGCCACCTTATTCCTCTCCAGATTTATTTTATTTAACCTTTAGTGTGCAAAATCTGCACAGTGAATGTGAAGACACAAATACGCCCAACTGCCACTGCCATAACAATTCACATGCACAACTCTTCTTCACCATGAAAAACAGTTGTCGACCGCCATCTGTAAGAGAACAGAAGAGAGACAACACAAAAAAAGAGGTACCAATTTACATGCATTACCACATACCATAACAGATATAAAATACTACCCATGAAATGCACACAAAGTGACCTGTGAAAAAAGATTGTTTATATATGCATACATATCATACTGAAAAAGAGAAAAAATGTCAGACAAAAAGAGTGAGAAAGTTGCAAGGAGAAAGAACAAATAGATGTTATAACAAATCCGATGCCAAACTCCTCTTCAACATGAAAAATACTTTTCGACCGCCATCTGAAAGAAAACAGAAGAGAGACAATACAAAAAAGAGATACCAACTTACATGCATTAACACATACTATAACAGATATAAAATACTACCCATGAAATGCATACAGTGACCTGTAAAAAAAAAAGTTCATATATGCATACTTATTATACTGGAAAATAAAATAAAAAACAAAGTGCAAGAAAGTTGCAAGGAGACAGAGCAAACACATGGTATGTGATAACAAATCCCATGCCCAACTCTTCATCAACATAAAAATATTTCTCGAGCTCCATCTGGAAGACAAAAGAGAGACAACACAGAAAAATAGAAAACAGCATACATGCATTTACACATAGAATGCAAGATATAAAATATTACACATTGCAAAACTAAAGGATACTACAGGGTGGGCCATTTGTATGGATACACCTGATCTATGTATACACCCCATATACAACATCATACCACCAATTTTTTTGTTCCAACAGTCTTGGAGGGATCTATCCAATGTGGGTTAGTGTCAGACCAATAGTGGTGGTTTTGTTTGTTAATTTCACCATTCACATACAATTATGTACCCATATAAATAGCCAAATTAAGGTGTATCCATATAAATGGCCCGCCCTGTACTGTGGCCTCCTCCTCCCCAATAGCCACCCTATTCCTCTCCAGATTTATTTTCTTTAACAGTTAGTGTGCAAAATCTGCACAGTGAATGTGAAGACACAAATACGCCCAACTGCCACTGCCATAACAATTCACAAGCATACATATCATAGTGAAAAAGAGAGAAAAAAAATCAGACAAAAAGAGTAAGAAAGTTGCAAGTAGAAAGAACAAATAGATGTTATAACAAATCCGATGCCAAATTCCTCTTCACCATGAAAAACACTTGTTTACCGCCATCTGAAAGAAAACAGAAGAGAGACAACACAAAAAAGAGGTACCAATTTACATGCATTACCACATACCATAACAGATATAAAATACTACCCATGAAATGCACACAAAGTGACCTGTGAAAAAAGATTGTTTATATATGCATACATATCATACTGAAAAAGAGAAAAAATGTCAGACAAAAAGAGTGAGAAAGTTGCAAGGAGAAAGAACAAATAGATGTTATAACAAATCCGGTGCCAAACTCCTCTTCAACATGAAAAACACTTGTCGACCGCCATCTGAAAGAAAACAGAAGAGAGACAACACAAAAAAGAGGTACCAATTTACATGCATTACCACTTACCATAACAGATATAAAATACTACCCATGAAATGCACACAAAGTGACCTGTGAAAAAAGATTGTTTATATATGCATACATATCATACTGAAAAAGAGAAAAAATGTCAGACAAAAAGAGTGAGAAAGTTGCAAGGAGAAAGAACAAATAGATGTTATAACAAATCCGATGCCAAACTCCTCTTCAACATGAAAAATACTTGTCGACCGCCACCTGAAAGAAAACAGAAGAGAGACAATACAAAAAAAGAGATACCAACTTACATGCATTAACACATACAATAACAGATATAAAATACTACTTATGAAATGCACACAGTGACCTGTAAAAAAAAAAAGATCATATATGCATACTTATTATACTCGAAAAGAGAATAAAAAACAAACAAAAAAGTGCAAGAAAGTTGCAAGGAGACAGTGCAAACACATGGTATGTGATAACAAATCCCATGCCCAACTCTTCATCAACATAAAAAATATTTCTCGAGCTCCATCTGGAAGACAAAATAGAGACAACACAGAAAAAGAGAAAACAGCATACATGCATTTACACATACAATGTAAGATATACAATATTACACATTGCAAAACTAAAGGATACTACAGGGTGGGCCATTTATATGGATACACCTGATCTATATATACACCCTATATACCACATCATACCACCAATGTTTTTGTTCCAACAGTCTTGGAGGGATCTATCCAATGTGGGTTAGTGTCAGACCAATAGTGGTGGTTTTGTTTGTTAATTTTACCATTCACATACAATTATGTACCCATATAAATAGCCAAATTAAGGTGTATCCATATAAATAGCCCACCCTGTACTGTGGCCTCCTCCTCCCCAATAGCCACCCTATTCCTCTCCAGATTTATTTTCTTTAACCTTTAGTGTGCAAAATCTGCACAGTGAATGTGAAGACACAAATACGCCCAACTGCCACTGCCATAACAATTCACATGCACAACTCTTCTTCACCATGAAAAACAGTTGTCGACCGCCATCTGTAAGAGAACAGAAGAGAGACAACACAAAAAAAGAGGTACCAATTTACATGCATTACCACATACCATAACAGATATAAAATACTACCCATGAAATGCACACAAAGTGACCTGTGAAAAAAGATTGTTTATATATGCATACATATCATACTGAAAAAGAGAAAAAATGTCAGACAAAAAGAGTGAGAAAGTTGCAAGGAGAAAGAACAAATAGATGTTATAACAAATCCGATGCCAAACTCCTCTTCAACATGAAAAATACTTTTCGACCGCCATCTGAAAGAAAACAGAAGAGAGACAATACAAAAAAGAGATACCAACTTACATGCATTAACACATACTATAACAGATATAAAATACTACCCATGAAATGCATACAGTGACCTGTAAAAAAAAAAGTTCATATATGCATACTTATTATACTGGAAAATAAAATAAAAAACAAAGTGCAAGAAAGTTGCAAGGAGACAGAGCAAACACATGGTATGTGATAACAAATCCCATGCCCAACTCTTCATCAACATAAAAAATATTTCTCGAGCTCCATCTGGAAGACAAAAGAGAGACAACACAGAAAAATAGAAAACAGCATACATGCATTTACACATAGAATGCAAGATATAAAATATTACACATTGCAAAACTAAAGGATACTACAGGGTGGGCCATTTGTATGGATACACCTGATCTATGTATACACCCCATATACAACATCATACCACCAATTTTTTTGTTCCAACAGTCTTGGAGGGATCTATCCAATGTGGGTTAGTGTCAGACCAATAGTGGTGGTTTTGTTTGTTAATTTCACCATTCACATACAATTATGTACCCATATAAATAGCCAAATTAAGGTGTATCCATAGAAATGGCCCGCCCTGTACTGTGGCCTCCTCCTCCCCAATAGCCACCCTATTCCTCTCCAGATTTATTTTCTTTAACAGTTAGTGTGCAAAATCTGCACAGTGAATGTGAAGACACAAATACGCCCAACTGCCACTGCCATAACAATTCACAAGCATACATATCATAGTGAAAAAGAGAGAAAAAAAAATCAGACAAAAAGAGTAAGAAAGTTGCAAGTAGAAAGAACAAATAGATGTTATAACAAATACGATGCCAAACTCCTCTTCACCATGAAAAACACTTGTTTACCACCATCTGAAAGAAAACAGAAGAGAGACAACACAAAAAAGAGGTACCAATTTACATGCATTACCACATACCATAACAGATATAAAATACTACCCATGAAATGCACACAAAGTGACCTGTGAAAAAAGATTGTTTATATATGCATACATATCATACTGAAAAAGAGAAAAAATGTCAGACAAAAAGAGTGAGAAAGTTGCAAGGAGAAAGAACAAATAGATGTTATAACAAATCCGGTGCCAAACTCCTCTTCAACATGAAAAACACTTGTCGACCGCCATCTGAAAGAAAACAGAAGAGAGACAACACAAAAAAGAAGTACCAATTTACATGCATTACCACTTACCATAACAGATATAAAATACTACCCATGAAATGCACACAAAGTGACCTGTGAAAAAAGATTGTTTATATATGCATACATATCATACTGAAAAAGAGAAAAAAAAAGTCAGACAAATAGAGTAAGAAAGTTGCAAGGAGAAAGAACAAATAGATGTTATAACAAATCCGATGTGAAACTCCTCTTCACCATGAAAAACAATTGTCGACTGCCATCTGTAAGAAAACAGAAGAGAGACAACACAAAAAAGATGTACCAATTTACATGCATTACCACATACCATAACAGTTATAAAATACTACCCATGAAATGCACACAAAGTGACCTGTGAAAAAAGATTGTTCATATATGCATACATATCATAGTGAAAAGGAGAGTAAAAAAAATCAGACAAAAAGAGTAAGAAAGTTGCAAGGAGAAAGAACAAATAGATGTTATAACAAATCCGATGCCAAACTCCTCTTCACCATGAAAAATACTTGTCGACCGCCATCTGAAAGAAAACAGAAGAAAGACAATACAAAAAAAGAGATACCAACTTACATGCATTAACACACACAATAACAGATATAAAATACTACTTATGAAATGCACACAGTGACCTGTAAAAAAAAAGATCATATATGCATACTTATTATACTCGAAAAGAGAATAAAAAACAAACAAAAAGTGCAAGAAAGTTGCAAGGAGACAGTGCAAACACATGGTATGTGATAACAAATCCCATGCCCAACTCTTCATCAACATAAAAAATATTTCTCGAGCTCCATCTGGAAGACAAAAGAGAGACAACACAGAAAAATAGAAAACAGCATACATGCATTTACACATAGAATGCAAGATATAAAATATTACACATTGCAAAACTAAAGGATACTACAGGGTGGGCCATTTATATGGATACACCTCATCTATGTATACACCCCATATACAACATCATACCACCAATTTTTTTGTTCCAACAGTCTTGGAGGGATCTATCCAATGTGGGTTAGTGTCAGACCAATAGTGGTGGTTTTGTTTGTTAATTTCACCATTCACATACAATTATGTACCCATATAAATAGCCAAATTAAGGTGTATCCATATAAATGGCCCACCCTGTACTGTGGCCTCCTCCTCCCCAATAGCCACCCTATTCCTCTCCAGATTTATTTTCTTTAACAGTTAGTGTGCAAAATCTGCACAGTGAATGTGAAGACACAAATACGCCCAACTGCCACTGCCATAACAATTCACAAGCATACATATCATAGTGAAAAAGAGAGAAAAAAAAATCAGACAAAAAGAGTAAGAAAGTTGCAAGTAGAAAGAACAAATAGATGTTATAACAAATACGATGCCAAACTCCTCTTCACCATGAAAAACACTTGTTTACCGCCATCTGAAAGAAAACAGAAGAGAGACAACACAAAAAAGAGGTACCAATTTACATGCATTACCACATACCATAACAGATATAAAATACTACCCATGAAATGCACACAAAGTGACCTGTGAAAAAAGATTGTTTATATATGCATACATATCATACTGAAAAAGAGAAAAAATGTCAGACAAAAAGAGTGAGAAAGTTGCAAGGAGAAAGAACAAATAGATGTTATAACAAATCCGGTGCCAAACTCCTCTTCAACATGAAAAACACTTGTCGACCGCCATCTGAAAGAAAACAGAAGAGAGACAACACAAAAAAGAGGTACCAATTTACATGCATTACCACTTACCATAACAGATATAAAATACTACCCATGAAATGCACACAAAGTGACCTGTGAAAAAAGATTGTTTATATATGCATACATATCATACTGAAAAAGAGAGAAAAAAAAATCAAACAAAAAGAGTAAGAAAGTTGCAAGGAGAAAGAACAAATAGATGTTATAACAAATCCGATGCCAAACTCCTCTTCAACATGAAAAATACTTGTCGACCGCCATATGAAATAAAAAAAGGAGACAACACAAAAAAAGAGATACCAACTTACATGCATTAACACATACAATAACAGATATAAAATACTACCCATGATATGCACACAGTGACCTGTAAATAAAAAGTTCATGCATGCATACTTATTATACTGGAAAAGAGAATAAAAAACAATCAAAAAGTGCAAGAAAAATGCAAGGAGACAGAGCAAACACATGGTATGTGATAACAAATCCCATGCCCAACTCTTCATCAACATAAAAAATATTTCTCAAGCTCCATCTGGAAGACAACAGAGAGACAACACAAAAAATAGAAAACAACATACATGCATTTACACATAGAATGGAAGATATAAAATATTACACATTGCAAAACTAAAGGATACTACAGGGTGGGCCATTTATATGGATACACCTGATCTATGTATACACCCCATATACAACATCATACCACCAATTTTTTTGTTCCAACAGTCTTGGAGGGATCTATCCAATGTGGGTTAGTGTCAGACCAATAGTGGTGGTTTTGTTTGTTAATTTCACCATTCACATACAATTATGTACCCATATAAATAGCCAAATTAAGGTGTATCCATATAAATGGCCCACCCTGTACTGTGGCCTCCTCCTCCCCAATAGCCACCCTATTCCTCTCCAGAATTTTTTTCTTTAACAGTTAGTGTGCAAAATCTGCACAGTGAATGTGAAGACACAAATACGCCCAACTGCCACTGCCATAACAATTCACAAGCATACATATCATAGTGAAAAAGAGAGTAAAAAAAATCAGACAAAAAGAGTAAGAAAGTTGCAAGTAGAAAGAACAAATAGATGTTATAACAAATACGATGCCAAACTCCTCTTCACCATGAAAAACACTTGTTTACCGCCATCTGAAAGAAAACAGAAGAGAGACAACACAAAAAAGAGGTACCAATTTACATGCATTACCACATACCATAACAGATATAAAATACTACCCATGAAATGCACACAAAGTGACCTGTGAAAAAAGATTGTTTATATATGCATACATATCATACTGAAAAAGAGAAAAAATGTCAGACAAAAAGAGTGAGAAAGTTGCAAGGAGAAAGAACAAATAGATGTTATAACAAATCCGGTGCCAAACTCCTCTTCAACATGAAAAACACTTGTCGACCGCCATCTGAAAGAAAACAGAAGAGAGACAACACAAAAAAGAAGTACCAATTTACATGCATTACCACTTACCATAACAGATATAAAATACTACCCATGAAATGCACACAAAGTGACCTGTGAAAAAAGATTGTTTATATATGCATACATATCATACTGAAAAAGAGAAAAAAAAAGTCAGACAAATAGAGTAAGAAAGTTGCAAGGAGAAAGAACAAATAGATGTTATAACAAATCCGATGTGAAACTCCTCTTCACCATGAAAAACAATTGTCGACTGCCATCTGTAAGAAAACAGAAGAGAGACAACACAAAAAAGAGGTACCAATTTACATGCATTACCACATACCATAACAGTTATAAAATACTACCCATGAAATGCACACAAAGTGACCTGTGAAAAAAGATTGTTCATATATGCATACATATCATAGTGAAAAGGAGAGTAAAAAAAATCAGACAAAAAGAGTAAGAAAGTTGCAAGGAGAAAGAACAAATAGATGTTATAACAAATCCGATGCCAAACTCCTCTTCACCATGAAAAATACTTGTCGACCGCCATCTGAAAGAAAACAGAAGAAAGACAATACAAAAAAAGAGATACCAACTTACATGCATTAACACACACAATAACAGATATAAAATACTACTTATGAAATGCATACAGTGACCTGTAAAAAAAAAGATCATATATGCATACTTATTATACTCGAAAAGAGAATAAAAAACAAACAAAAAGTGCAAGAAAGTTGCAAGGAGACAGAGCAAACACATGGTATGTGATAACAAATCCCATGCCCAACTCTTCATCAACATAAAAAAATATTTCTCGAGCTCCATCTGGAAGACAAAAGAGAGACAACAAAGAAAAATAGAAAACAGCATACATGCATTTACACATAGAATGCAAGATATAAAATATTACACATTGCAAAACTAAAGGATACTACAGGGTGGGCCATTTATATGGATACACCTGATCTATGTATACACCCCATATACAACATCATACCACCAATTTTTTTGTTCCAACAGTCTTGGAGGGATCTATCCAATGTGGGTTAGTGTCAGACCAATAGTGGTGGTTTTGTTTGTTAATTTCACCATTCACATACAATTATGTACCCATATAAATAGCCAAATTAAGGTGTATCCATATAAATGGCCCACCCTGTACTGTGGCCTCCTCCTCCCCAATAGCCACCCTATTCCTCTCCAGATTTATTTTATTTAACAGTTAGTGTGCAAAATCTGCACAGTGAATGTGAAGACACAAATACGCCCAACTGCCACTGCCATAACAATTCACAAGCATACATATCATAGTGAAAAAGAGAGAAAAAAAAATCAGACAAAAAGAGTAAGAAAGTTGCAAGTAGAAAGAACAAATAGATGTTATAACAAATACGATGCCAAACTCCTCTTCACCATGAAAAACACTTGTTTACCGCCATCTGAAAGAAAACAGAAGAGAGACAACACAAAAAAGAGGTACCAATTTACATGCATTACCACATACCATAACAGATATAAAATACTACCCATGAAATGCACACAAAGTGACCTGTGAAAAAAGATTGTTTATATATGCATACATATCATACTGAAAAAGAGAAAAAATGTCAGACAAAAAGAGTGAGAAAGTTGCAAGGAGAAAGAACAAATAGATGTTATAACAAATCCGGTGCCAAACTCCTCTTCAACATGAAAAACACTTGTCGACCGCCATCTGAAAGAAAACAGAAGAGAGACAACACAAAAAAGAAGTACCAATTTACATGCATTACCACTTACCATAACAGATATAAAATACTACCCATGAAATGCACACAAAGTGACCTGTGAAAAAAGATTGTTTATATATGCATACATATCATACTGAAAAAGAGAGAAAAAAAAATCAAACAAAAAGAGTAAGAAAGTTGCAAGGAGAAAGAACAAATAGATGTTATAACAAATCCGATGTGAAACTCCTCTTCACCATGAAAAACAATTGTCGACTGCCATCTGTAAGAAAACAGAAGAGAGACAACACAAAAAAGAGGTACCAATTTACATGCATTACCACATACCATAACAGTTATAAAATACTACCCATGAAATGCACACAAAGTGACCTGTGAAAAAAGATTGTTCATATATGCATACATATCATAGTGAAAAGGAGAGTAAAAAAAATCAGACAAAAAGAGTAAGAAAGTTGCAAGGAGAAAGAACAAATAGATGTTATAACAAATCCGATGCCAAACTCCTCTTCACCATGAAAAATACTTGTCGACCGCCATCTGAAAGAAAACAGAAGAAAGACAATACAAAAAAAGAGATACCAACTTACATGCATTAACACACACAATAACAGATATAAAATACTACTTATGAAATGCATACAGTGACCTGTAAAAAAAAAGATCATATATGCATACTTATTATACTCGAAAAGAGAATAAAAAACAAACAAAAAGTGCAAGAAAGTTGCAAGGAGACAGTGCAAACACATGGTATGTGATAACAAATCCCATGCCCAACTCTTCATCAACATAAAAAATATTTCTCGAGCTCCATCTGGAAGACAAAAGAGAGACAACACAGAAAAATAGAAAACAGCATACATGCATTTACACATAGAATGCAAGATATAAAATATTACACATTGCAAAACTAAAGGATACTACAGGGTGGGCCATTTATATGGATACACCTGATCTATGTATACACCCCATATACAACATCATACCACCAATTTTTTTGTTCCAACAGTCTTGGAGGGATCTATCCAATGTGGGTTAGTGTCAGACCAATAGTGGTGGTTTTGTTTGTTAATTTCACCATTCACATACAATTATGTACCCATATAAATAGCCAAATTAAGGTGTATCCATATAAATGGCCCACCCTGTACTGTGGCCTCCTCCTCCCCAATAGCCACCCTATTCCTCTCCAGATTTATTTTATTTAACAGTTAGTGTGCAAAATCTGCACAGTGAATGTGAAGACACAAATACGCCCAACTGCCACTGCCATAACAATTCACAAGCATACATATCATAGTGAAAAAGAGAGAAAAAAAAATCAGACAAAAAGAGTAAGAAAGTTGCAAGTAGAAAGAACAAATAGATGTTATAACAAATACGATGCCAAACTCCTCTTCACCATGAAAAACACTTGTTTACCGCCATCTGAAAGAAAACAGAAGAGAGACAACACAAAAAAGAGGTACCAATTTACATGCATTACCACATACCATAACAGATATAAAATACTACCCATGAAATGCACACAAAGTGACCTGTGAAAAAAGATTGTTTATATATGCATACATATCATACTGAAAAAGAGAAAAAATGTCAGACAAAAAGAGTGAGAAAGTTGCAAGGAGAAAGAACAAATAGATGTTATAACAAATCCGGTGCCAAACTCCTCTTCAACATGAAAAACACTTGTCGACCGCCATCTGAAAGAAAACAGAAGAGAGACAACACAAAAAAGAAGTACCAATTTACATGCATTACCACTTACCATAACAGATATAAAATACTACCCATGAAATGCACACAAAGTGACCTGTGAAAAAAGATTTTTTATATATGCATACATATCATACTGAAAAAGAGAGAAAAAAAAATCAAACAAAAAGAGTAAGAAAGTTGCAAGGAGAAAGAACAAATAGATGTTATAACAAATCCGATGCCAAACTCCTCTTCAACATGAAAAATACTTGTCGACCGCCATCTGAAAGAAAACAGGAGACAACACAAAAAAAGAGATACCAACTTACATGCATTAACACATACAATAACAGATATAAAATACTACCCATGATATGCACACAGTGACCTGTAAATAAAAAGTTCATGCATGCATACTTATTATACTGGAAAAGAGAATAAAAAACAATCAAAAAGTGCAAGAAAAATGCAAGGAGACAGAGCAAACACATGGTATGTGATAACAAATCCCATGCCCAACTCTTCATCAACATAAAAAATATTTCTCAAGCTCCATCTGGAAGACAACAGAGAGACAACACAAAAAATAGAAAACAACATACATGCATTTACACATAGAATGGAAGATATAAAATATTACACATTGCAAAACTAAAGGATACTACAGGGTGGGCCATTTATATGGATACACCTGATCTATGTATACACCCCATATACAACATCATACCACTAGAGTTGGGCCGAACGGTTTGCCGGCGAACGTGGTTCGCGCGAACTTAGGTGGTTCGCGTGCGGGTACCGCACGCGAACGTTTTGCGGAAGAAGTTCGGTTCGCCCCATAATGCACCTGAGGGTCAACTTTGACCCTCTACATCACAGTCAGCAGGCCCAGTGTAGCCAATTAGGCTACACTAGCCCCTGGAGCCCCACCCCCCTTATATAAGGCAGGCAGCGGCGGCCATTACGGCCACTCGTGTGCCTGCATTAGTGAGAGTAGGGCGAGCTGCTGCAGTCTCTCATATAGGGAAAGATTAGTTAGGCTTAACTTCTTCCTGGCTGCATACCTGTTCTGTTCAGTGAGCCCTCAGCCCACTGCATACCTGTACTGTGATCCTGCCACTGCATACCTGTTCAGTGATCCTGCCACTGCATACCTGTTCTGTGAACCCACCCACCACCACTGCATACCTGTTCAGTGATCCTGCCACTGCATACCTGTTCTGTGAACCCACCCACCACTGCATACCTGTTCAGTGATCCTGCTGCCACTGCATACCTGTTCTGTGAACCCACCCACCACTGCATACCTGTTCAGTGATCCTGCCACTGCATACTTGTTCTGTGAACCCACCCACCACCACTGCATACCTGTTCAGTGATCCTGCCACTGCATACCTGTTCTGTGAACCCACCACTGCATACCTGTTCTGTGAACCCACCCACCACTGCATACCTGTTCAGTGATCCTGCTGCCACTGCATACCTGTTCTGTGAACCCAACCACCACTGCATACCTGTTCAGTGATCCTGCCACTGCATACTTGTTCTGTGAACCCACCCACCACCACTGCATACATTGATTTTTCAATGCTGTGAGTTGGGCTGCGTTACAGGCTGCTTTAACGTCCCACTGTGAAAGCAGCCTTATTCAACATAAAAATATTTCTCGAGCCCCATCTGTAAGAGAACAGAAGAGAGACAACATAGAAAAAGAGAAAACAACTCATAGGCATTATCACAAACAATGGCAGATATAAAATACTACCCATGAAATGTTTTCTAACACCAAGGCAAACGAGCAAGCATCATTAGGTAATTAATATACCTCTGATTGCCAAAATAGGCTAATACAGGGGAAATAGGTCACCGACCCAAGACAATACACTACAATAAATGCAAGAAAACTACAGATCTCCCCTTATTGCAATATATTAAATCAGCAAATGAGCAAAATACAAACAAGATGTCAAGAAAAATGCAAAAAATGTATTGTGAGCCAACTACAAGATTAAAATCAATTTAAAAACAAGGCAGCCAGACCTGGGCCATAAGCCCCTGAATGATACAATAATTAATATGAGCCCTGCATATAACAATTAGTATAATTGATGCAAGTGGTTAACTCTGGAGTCTCTGCGACAAATGTATAAATCAGTGCCACAAGAAATAGTTTGTCACTTTTATTGTTGAATTTTTGAAATTTTGATGGTGATGATATTAGAAGGGGTGAGGGATTGGTACCCCAACATGCGTATGCATATGAGCGGGTCACTTTATAAGGGGCACTTAAGGATCAGAAGACTTGGAGGCAACCCAGGAAGGATTAATATTATTTTTGAGTTTAACTAATATATTTAGTCCAATCTGATTATTGTTATATGTATGGTATGCAAATACAAGATGGATGAATAGTTCACAGGTAAAATGTTGGAACAGACTTTAACTGTGTGAATAACAATAACAAATAGAAATAGGTATACGAAAGATGATGAATTAAATGTTACATGTAAAGGAGTATGAATATATAAGCTGATGAATTGTAATTGGCCACTGGGAGGGCTCTGAAGCGCAAGGACTACGTGTAGCAATAGACTGGGGGCGGAGATGATGCGTAGCGGTGCGGCTGTGAAGCCGAGGGAGGCGGGGGTGCACGCAACACGGCATGACGTAAGCCGCTTCCAAAGAGTCAGGGGTAGACATGGAGACCTACACGTGATGACGTGACAGAGGAGGGAAGGCGTAGCCTGATCTGGGACGGATAGAATAACCATCCTGACACGCATAGTGGAGCCGCCCGGTGACCGGGAAGGCTGGTTTCGGAGCTGGGACGGCTACCATTGGAGGAAAAAGGTTCCATTTCCGGGTGAGGGGAGGGGAGGGTTCTCTTATCCAAGCAGGGGGTATTTTAATCAGGCAAGGGTAGGCCGCGCATGCTTCTGAAGAGTCGCCTGGTGCGACGAAACCGGTCAAGCAAGCGTGGCCGACTCTTATCTTTCGTGGGGACAGACGTGGATGTAGAGGGGGAGGTGAAGGAACAGCGCTCCATAGCCAACCCGGCGGCCAACGTTTGGGGTGGAGCCCATAAAAATTCTATGCGATATGACCCCGGAAATGTTTGTAAGTGCAAACTCTTTTTAATAATAAATTTTACGTATGGTTTTACACTATGGGAGCTCTGGTATATGTCTTTTTGAGGTGAAAGGAACCAGCAACAGTAGCAGTCAGTGGTGAGGACGGAAACGCTCGACACGGCAGGGGGTGGCCAAATAACCCCGCAAGCGCTGAGGGCCCATCTAATAGAGGGTCTACTGTAACGGTGAGTGGCCACTGCTTGGGGTGTGGTGGTGGTATCTCACTGAAGCGGAGTATTAGCCTGCCCTGTGAAGGAGAAGTGACGTATACCACTTGGAGTGTGGAAAACTGTATGATTGTGTCCTTGTGCGCAGCCATAATTTGGAATTGACATTTTGGAATCTCTTTGATAGCAGCGCACCACCGAGTCAATATCACCCAATATTAGATATCAGCGCAGTATTTGGTGTTTTATGCTAACTAGGGTGTTAGGCAGTTAGCACGCCTAAAGCTTTTATTGATCGCGCGCAAAGTTTAGCGCTACCCGTACCGCACCGAAAAACGTTGCACCGGGTGGCCTGAAACGTTGTGACGTTTCGGGTGCACCCGGTGTGATGTTTTAGGCGCATCCGGTGCTACGCTTTGTGCACTACGGGCAGCACTAAACTTTGCGCGCTACCTTAGTGCGGGAAACTTTGTGCGCCCTGAAGGGCTTTGGTGCTTTTAGGCGTGCTAACTAAGTTAGCACCCTTTTGTGACTCAAGCCCAAAGAGTGGAAGAAAGTTGAAAGGAGGAAGAACAAATAAATGTTTTAACTGTTCACATGCCCAACTCATCTTTAACTTAAAATATACTTGTTGAACCCCATCTGAAAGAGAATGGAAAAGAGACAACACAGCAATCCATCTTATATGTATACATAAATAATGACAGATATAAAATACTACATCCAGTGGGGAACGTAGGCCTGTGCTGTCTGTGCATCCTCACAGGGGTTCCATGTTATGTGGGGCCCATTCAGCTCCATCAGTCAGGCCCAGATCATCCTCTACGTTTGTGTATATCGGCAGATTGCGTGCTTCTCTGAGGACAGTGAAAGACATGACTATGCACTCTGTAATGTGCTGCAGAAGATGTCAGTGCTATATAAATACATAATTATAGTATGGAAGGACATTAGACCTTGAGTATGGTAGAGGTTAGAACTAGAAATGGCCCGAACCTCCGATTTTAGGTTCGCGAACCTGGTTTGCAAACTTACCCCGAAAGTTTGGTTCGCGTGAACTTTCGCGACCCGCAATAGAGTTCAATGGAGAGGCAAACTTGGAAATTTAGAATAAATTATGGTGGCCAGAAAAATGATGGAAAAGATATTTCAAACAATCTAAAACCTGGACAGAGACATGGTTGAGTGGGATGCACGTCAAAGTCTCAATAAAAAACCTAGATTTAATACAAACCACTGTTTTAAGGTCAGAAATCTCATTGAATGTTCAATTGCAGGCCTATACTGCTTTACAACATCAGGAAGCGTAATACTCCCTCCTCCCTCTCTCCCTCTCCCGGAGGAGGAGGGTCTTGTCTTCCAGAGAATTGTAGGATTTCAAAAGCCAGCTCACATACATTGGCCGAGAATCAAACCCAGATCTAGTGCTTGGTAAGCAGCTCTCCTCACCGCTGTACCTCCACCAACACTACATGCTGAAGCCAGCCTAGCATGTACTATTATGATATATCCAAGAGAAAAATGAGCTTGCTTAGGGATTTGTAGGCTTTTGAAATCCTACAATTCTCTGAAGGAGGAGGAGGAAGGAGAGAACTGTTGTGGGGTGCAATATAAGGAATAACAATCAGCCAGGAGCAAGCTAAGAATCCTACAAGAGCCTAACTAAGCTCTCCCTAGCAGAGTCTGTCAGCAGCTGTCCCTTAACTTATTACTGTAGGCAGACAAGGGAGTAAAACAGCTGGAGAACCTTGCCTTTTATAAGGGGGGGCAGGGGTGGCGCTGCAGGAGTGAGTGTAGTCTGATAGGTGACAATGTGCCTGCTGACTGTGATGTAGAGGGTCAAAGTTGACCATTATGGGGGCGAACGGAACCTCCGGGAAAGTTCGCCTTCGCCGGCGAACCACCCAAAGTTCGCCGCGAACTGTTCGGGCCATCTCTAGTTAGAGCATGAGCTCCTTTGAGGACAGTCAGTGACATGATGACTATGCACTCTGTAAAGTGCTGCAGAAGATGTCAGTGTTATTTAAATTCATAATAATAATAATAATAATAATAATATGGTAGGACATTAGACTACTCTGTAAAAGGACTGTGGAAGATAACAGTGCTAAATAATAACAATAAAAGGTTTTTGCCCATTTATATTTTTACAAGTTTTGATCTATGACACTGCTGCATGGGGAGCAGTGATAATTGCTTGTGACCTAGTCAAGTACAAGATATAATGAATAGGTGGAAAATATGTGCGACATTAAAGAGACACTTAGGTCAAGCAAAAAAAAAATGAGTTTTACTCACCTGGGGCTTCCACCAGCCCCCTGCAGATGTCCGGTGCCCTCATAGCCTCGCTCCGATCCTCCTGTTCCTGCCGATGGCTACTTCCGGTTTCGGCGACAGGCTGGGAACGTGAGTGATTCTTCACATTCCTGGCCACAATAGCACCCTCTATACTGCTATTGCGGCCTTCCTTGCAGCAATAGCAGTATAGAGGGTGCTATTGTGGCCAGGAACACAAAGAATCACTCGCGTTCCCAGCCTGTCGGCGCCGGTCACCGAAGTAGCCGCTGGCGGGGAAAGGAGGATCGGAGCGAGGCTGCGAGGGCACCAGACAGCTGCAGGGGGCTGATGGAAGCCCCAGGTGAGTAAAACTAATTTTTTTTTTTGTGACTTAATTGACCCTTTAAAGAGACACTGAAGCGAAAAAAAATATGATATAGTGAATTGGTTGTGTACTATGAATAATTACTAGAAGATTAGCAGCAAAGAAAATATTCTCATACTTTTATTTTCAGGTATATAGTGTTTTTTCTAACATTGCAAAATTCTATAATATGTGCAGATTACACAACACTCAGCATTCAAAATAAGTATTTCAGAGCAGTCTGTGAAGTAATGACCTCTCCTCTGCCAGAGGAAAAGTAAATAGTCCAATAACATTTGAGATAATAAAAGTCAGATAACAGTCCTCTCCAGGACTAACTTAGTCGGAGAGCTTAATGGCTTGTTTGCATAGAGATAACAACTGGAGTTTCTCAACTCTTCCTGTACTGGAAACAATAAGACTGATGTATCGGATCTTAATGTTTTATTTCTTAGCTGTACTACACATACAAATCATAATATCATCATTTTTTTTCGCTTCAGTGTCTCTTTAATACAGTGCTTACTGATTGTAACTTAGGTTCACATACTTTTATGTTATTGAAATTATTTGAATCGACCCATGATCTGTTATGACCACGCCCACTCACATGGGGCCCCCTACATTTATTCTGCACAGGGGCCACTGTTGACTTTGTCCGTCATTGACTAAACATGACATTCCTCCAATGTGATCTGTGTGATCTGAAGAAAAAAGGGTAAGGCTACTGAGGATGGATGGGGAGAGAGAGGTGCTTATTAACAGCCTGTAAGGGCCCAAATTGCTTTTTAAATCGCTAGTGTAATGCAAACAATATGGTAGAGTTCTCACTGTGGCGATTGCCGAAGATTTGCGGTAAACGCAAACGCGACACATGCATCTTTTTGCGATTTTAGAGCTATCATGATTGTAATGTATTTAAAACGTGAATCACAATTGAAAAAATGTACAGTATTAAATGTATGATAATCGCAAAAAAAAGCCAGTGTTTTGCTATCCCCAGTGTGAACGGGGCTCAAGGGAGAGTGTAAGGCAGTTTCTAGGCTTCAAGACGGAAGGAGGAATTGCACGGTAGTGAGTCTTGCATTGCATCCAATAGGACATGTGCAAGACGTTTGGAACGCAGGAAAGCCGACGGACGTATGGGTAACTAACCCCCTCTCTCCCAGCCGCACAGCTGAGGCAATTAAGCCTCATTTAAATCACAAATTAGAGTCCTTAGGGACTCGTGAGCTCCATGCCTGGTGAGAGGTATATGGAGGCTGCATATTTATTTCCTTATAAGCAGTACCAGTTAATAACACAAGAAAATCCCTCTATACTGAATCTCTATAATAAAACTTAACGTTTATTGGATATTATTAAGAATGATCTGGCTGCACATATCCTACAAAACTTGCAAATATTGCTGGACCTACTCTGTCCGTGTGTATGGATAGCTATACTGCCATCCCAGGTCCTACCACAATATAGATAATGATTAAATAGCCAGTGCTACTATGTTATGAGCCGACAGGCTATATCTTGATACTTGTTTTTAAAAATGTTATCTTTGCACCTTATCACTATGAGCACTTTTTAAGCACTTTCCCTTGAAAAAGCTTCATTTAGAAGTGAAACATGTCGGGTTGTTTGGTGTGGGTTGTGTAATTTTAATCATTATCTATATTGTGGTAGGACCTGGGATGGCAGTATAGCTATCCATACACACGGACAGAGTAGGTCCAGCAATATTTGCAAGTTTTGTAGGATATGTGCAGCCAGATCATTCTTAATAATATCCAATAAACGTTAAGTTTTATTATAGAGATTCAGTATAGAGGGATTTTCTTGTGTTATTTACTTTAATTCAGGGTTTGTTCTATTATAAGCAGTACCAGTTGCCTGGTTATCCTGCTGATCCTCTGCCTCTAATCCATTTAGCCATAGACCCTGAACAAGCATGCAGTAGAGATCAGGTGTTTCTGACATAATTGTCAGATCTGACAGCTGCATTAGCTGAATGCTTGTTTCTGATGCAGATTCAGACACTACTGAAGCCATATAGATTAGCAGGGCTGCCAGACAATGTGCATTGTGTAAAAGGAAATAAATATGGCAGTCAGGGGTGCCTCTAGCAATTTTGTTACTCCAGGTGAGAAAACCTGTGGTGCCCCCCCCCCCCATTGCCGTGCCCCCATGAGAATGATCGAAATGCGGCAGCGCTTCACCAGAAAAAAATCTTAATGCCGCAATGATAATTGTAATACGGTTGAGTTTTACCAGAAAATAATCGTAATAAGGCAGCATTTCGCCAGAGAATAATCGTAATGTGGCAATGTCTCACCAGAGAATAATCGTAATGTGGCAATGTCTCACCAGAGAATAACCGTAACGTGGTAATGTCTCACCAGAGAATAATCGTAATGTGGTAATGTCTCACCAGAGAATAATCGTAGTGTGGTAATGTCTCACCAGAGAATAAACGTAATGTGGCAATGTCTCACCAGAGAATAACCGTAATGTGGTAATGTCTCACCAGAGAATAATCGTAAAGTGGCAATGTCTCACCAGAGAATAACCGTAATGTGGCAATGTCTCACCAGAGAATAATCGTAATGTGGCAATGTCTCACCAGAGAATAATCGTAATGTAGCAATGTCTCACCAGAGAATAACCGTAACGTGGTAATGTCTCACCAGAGAATAATCGTAATGTGGCAATGTCTCACCAGAGAATAATCGTAATGTGGTAATGTCTCACCAGAGAATAATCGTAATGTGGCAATGTCTCACCAGAGAATAACCGTAATGTGGCAATGTCTCACCAGAGAATAATCGGCAATGTCTCACCAGAGAATAATCATAATGTGGCAATGTCTCACCAGAGAATAACCGTAATGTGGCAATGTCTCACCAGAGAATAACCGTAATGTGGCAATGTCTCACCAGAGAATAAACGTAATGTGGCAATGTCTCACCAGAGAATAACCGTAATGTGGTAATGTCTCACCAGAGAATAATCGTAAAGTGGCAATGTCTCACCAGAGAATAACCGTAATGTGGCAATGTCTCACCAGAGAATAATCGTAATGTGGCAATGTCTCACCAGAGAATAATCGTAATGTGGCAATGTCTCACCAGAGAATAACCGTAACGTGGTAATGTCACACCAGAGAATAATCGTAATGTGGCAATGTCTCACCAGAGAATAATCGTAATGTGGCAATGTCTCACCAGAGAATAATCGTAATGTGGCAATATCTCACCAGAGAATAACCGTAATGTGGCAATGTCTCACCAGAGAATAATCGGCAATGTCTCACCAGAGAATAATCATAATGTGGCAATGTCTCACCAGAGAATAATTGTAGGAGGGAGGGAGAGAGAGGATGGAGCATATGGGAACCATATGTCCTGCAGGATAATCACAGGGAAGTCAGACAGAAACTTTTCAGAAAAACACACACACACACACACTTCTCCCTCCTCTGTAGTGAAAGGAGCAGAGATAGGATCAGAAGCACTGCAGATACCTCATACAGTGCTTCCGATCCTGTCTCTGCTCCTGTCACTACAGAGGGGGGAGGGGGGGGGGTCACTAGAGCTGTGTGTGTCTGAAGATGTGAAGAAGACCAGGCCTGCCTGACACATGTGTTACTGACGATCCTCTCTAGTAGAGTCTCTACTCACAGTTCAGTTCAGCTCCACTTTAGGTCAGATAACGCTGGCTGCTGTGCTGTGAACACTCCTTCCATCCAGTCCCACTGACTGTCTCTCTCCTGTGAGGCTGCGCTGAGGCTGGCTGCCAGTCAGTGCCTGAGTAACAGACATACGCTACTGAGGCTTCCCTGGAGGTCCTTCTGCCGCCTGGACGAGTGCCTTTGCATGGGGAGACGCAGCCACATGTCTGGGGGGAAGCTGCCATGCAGGGCCAAGGGGCAGGATGGGGGCCCAGTCTGGACAGCAGGAGCCAAAATGTGGTGACTCCTGGTTGACTGGCAGGGGGCGGAGTTAGAGGCGGCACCGCACGAGGTAAACATTGTACCCGTGCGGCTGCTGCTATGGAGAAGGGGCCGGACTAGAGGAGGAGTGGGAAGAGCAGTGTTGAACACTGCTTGTATTGGCCAGGAGCAGGACAGGGCGTGTGTAATGGCGGCTTGCTGGCTCAGGCACCGGAGACGGAGAGCACGTGGTGCCAGCCAGTAAATAAATAAACATAACGAAGGTTCTGCACAGTAGTAGCGGCGGGTGGCTGCGGTCCCGCTGCAGCGCCTTCCCCCACGATGCCGCCTCAGGCCAATGCTTGTACTGCCTATGCCTTAAGGCGCCCCTGATGGCAGCATCCATTAACCTCTCACTACAGTTGTCCTTTAAGTTACCTGGGGCTTGTACCAGTTTCCTGCAGGAGACAGACCGATGCTCCGGTCCCCCGCAGCGCCCTCCTTTCGTTCTAATGCGCTGCCCTGGTTCGTGGGCCTCCTAAGCGTGCTCCCATGGACGAGAGCGCTCTGCATATGTGCAATATGAAAAACGATGTACTGCACATGCAGAATGCTGTGGCCAGCGTTTTGCGATTTTGTGAGTGATTTGTATTTTAGCTCTTACCTGCGCGTTATTTTTTTTTTTCACAGTGCTTTTCTAAGCGCTTTTGCAGAGCGATTTGTATTTTCACTTTCTGACTCAAGTCAGGAAATGAACTCTGGATCTGGAAAATAATAAATACAATGTATTTATTCTTAAAAGCGCTCGGGAAATCACCATACAAAGCGTATTTTCAAGCGCTTTGCGATTCCCTATACCTTCCATTGAGGCAAATCACCCCAAAAATGGTACAGGCAGCGCTTTGGTGAGCAGATTGGAATCGAACTGCTCATATGTGAACACTCTCATAGGGAATCATTGCACAAAAGCTTTTAGGGCGATTTTGAAAATCACTGGCGCTTAAAATATCCCAAACGCGCCCAAGCTATTAAAGTAAAACTTTTTTTTTTTCAGCTTTCAGTTCCACTTTGCAGGGAACCTTATCTCAAAATAGTTTCACTTACCTGAGCCTTTTACCAGCCCCCTGCAGCCAACCTGTGCTCCAGTCCCCTGAAGCAGCTAAGTTTCGTGCACCTGCGCGGCCCTGGCTGCGCGCATCTACGCTCTCGCTCACATCGCTGTCCTGCGCATGCGAAATAAGAGAAATCAGGGTCAGCAACGTGAGCGAGAATGCGTTTCTAGGGCCGTGCAGGCGCAGTGGCTCAGGTGACTGCAGTGGGCTGGTAATAGTCCCAGGTTACTGAAAATCCTTCTTCTTTTTTTTCTCCTTCATTTGAGTTAAAGGGCAACTAAAGCAAGAGGGATATGGAGGCTGACATATTTATTTCCTTTTTATCAATGCACATTGCCAGGCTTCTCGCTGATCCTCTGCCTCTAATACTTTTAGCCATAGACCCTGAAAAATCATGCAGCAGATCTAGTGTTTCTGACATTATTGTCAGATCTGACAAGTTTAGCTGCATGCTTGTTTCTGGTGTGATTCAGACACTTCAGCAGCCAAATGGATCAGCAGGGCTGCCAGGCAATGTGTATTGTTTAAAGGGAAATAAATATGACAGCATCCATATTCTTGTTACTTCAGTTCCCCTTTAAGGTTCCCTTTAACTGACTCCTCCAGGTACGCAGCCTGCTGCACATATGCAAAGGACTGTGAAGGCGGGGCTTAACACAGACGGGGTGGGGTTTATCATGGCCAAATGGGGGGCAGGAATGCTTTTCGATTTGGAGGCGGGGCTTTGCAGCAGCAGGAAGGGAACAGTTTGGCCAATGTCTGGCCCTGGAAAAGTCTCTGAACACGTATTATTGCTACCAAAAAGAATTTACATCAGTTTTTTTAAGTAATATCAGCCCAGGATGAGCGTCAATTCCCTAAGGTGTTATAGAATTATTGAATGTTTTATCGCTAAAACATTTGATAAATATATAACACCTTAGTGAATTCAAAATTAGATTTTACCCATGAGGTCAATTATCAAACGTTTGATAAAGTGTTTGATAAAGCTCAGTGAATTGAGGCCAATGTGTTTTAGGGGATGTTATAGGTCGCATAACGTGCCCCTAAAGCAACGCCTGGTGGTGTTGGAGAAGGACGCCAGAGTGAGCTGCGTTATGCAGCTCTTTGTGCGCACTGTGCAGTATAGACTGCATAGACCACGTGATAGTTCCGATCACGTGGTCTCCGTGGTGCTGATTGGCTGGCGGGACCACGTGATGCGGAGTGTTCCACTCCGCATCACGTGGTCCCACCAGCCAATCAGCGGCCGCTCCAGGAAGACAACACTGCAAGTGCAGTGAATATTAAAGAGGCACTTAAGTCACCAAAAAAAAAAGAGTTTTACTCACCAGGGGCTTCCCTCAGCCCCCTGTAGGTGATTGGTGCTCTCGCCGTGTCTCTCCGATCCTCCCGTCTCCGCCGGCGGCTACTTCCGGTTTCGCTGTCAGGACCTGACAGGCTGGGAACGCAAGTGATTCTTTGCGTTCCCAGCCATAATACCACAAGGAAGGCCACAATAGCAGTATAGGGGGGCGATATTGTGGCTGGGAACGCGAAGAATCACTCGCGTTCCCAGCCTGTGGGGTCCTGACGGCAAAACCGGAAGTAGCCGCCGGCGGAGACGGGAGGATCGGAGAGACACGGCGAGGGCACCAATCAGCTACAGGGGGCTGAGGGAAGCCCCAGGTGAGTAAAACTCATTTTTTTTGGTGACTTAAGGTTCACTTTAAGTAGCCATGTGGCTGGCTACATTAGCGGACTCTCCCCGCCTCCTCTCCGGCAGCAAAATATAAAAAAGGCCATTACTGAGCATGTGCACACAGTCAATAACGTACAGCATGCTGCACTTTCCAATAACGTGCAGCGTTACAATGTAACGCAACGTGGGCACTGTGAACAGCCCATTGATTTTTCATTGCTGTGCGTTACTCTGCTCTAACGTGGGACTTTAACGTCTCACTGTGAAAGCAGCCTAAAGGACATAACTAAGCAGCGCTAGTCTTCTAGCATTTTGTTAACTACACCTCCTATGTTACGCCACCCGTCACACGCACGGAGACATGAGGCTTGAAGCTGGCGGATACACCACCGATCGGGTCACACAAGATCCTGCTGCGCCCTCCTGTGTAGCTCCACCCGCATATTACAATAATGCCATAGCACAGATACAGTGCTAGCGAAGACATAAAGGGCACACCGACTCCGGGAAGCGGTCACGCTAATAGCAGCGTAAGTTAATTCAGGCGCGGCTATATGCAATTATCTACTACGCCTTCTTTTCACGGCCCAGACTGCATAATATGGGGTCAAGGCTAAGGCCTGTAATCACCATGTCATCTGCGGCTATTTGTTATAGCCCGGCTATTTTGAACCGCAATTCACCTCATTTTAATATTGCTGCTGTTCTACAACTAATATATATATATCTCTATATCTCTATCTATCTTTAGAATTAAGATAGGTATGGGAAAGGAAGTATGGTGAGCGACACATCGAGGACATTGATAACGTAGTGTGCGCTCATAGCAGGGATCAGGCATAGCTTATATGATTGAGCACAGGGTTCTGTATGAGAGTATTGTTAAATTTAAAGGAATACTGTAGGGGGGTTGGGGGAAAATTAGTTGAACTTACCTGGGACTTCTAATGGTCCCCCGCAGACATCCTGTGCCCGCGCAGCCACTCACCGATGCTCCGGCCCCGCCTCCGGTTCACTTCTGGAATTTCAGACTTCAAAGTCTGAAAACCACTGCACCTGTGTTGCTGTGTCCTCGCTCCCGCTGATGTCACCAGGAGCGTACTGCTCAGGCACAGACCATACTGGGCCTGCGCAGTATGCTCCTGGTGACGTTAGCGAGAGCGAGGACACGGCAACGCAGGCGCAGTGGTTTTCAGACTTGAAAGTCTGAAATTCCAGAAGTGAACCGGAGGCGGGGCCAGAGCATCGATGAGTGGCTGCGCGGGCACAGGATGTCTGCGGGGGGGCTATTAGAAGTCCCGGGTAACTTCAACTCATTTTCCCCCGACCCCTACAGTATTCCTTTAAAAAAAAAAATCTGTATTAAAGACTGAAATTTTACGAACAAACGGCTTTTTGTTGAATATACCTACCAATTACAATTCAGCATGCTCCTGCTGGTTTATCACTTTATGTTGTCTCATAGCTGATAGACGTTGCTCTCATTAATAGCACTTATTTCCCAACGACTAAAGGGGCATACAGACATGCGACTAAAGTCGTTGGTAACGAACGACTAACGATCGTTTATAACGACGATCGTTACAAAATAACCGCTAACGATCGTTAAGGGTAACGATCAGCGACTGAAGTCGTTGCAAACTGGAAATCCGTCCTGGCGGATTTTTTGTAACGACGATCGTTAGCAAAAGTACGTGTGTATGCTGATCGTTACAAAAACGATCGTTCGTTAAGTACCGTACATGCGCAGACAGAGAGAGAGAGACAGAGAGATGTATATAGATATATGTATATAGATATATATATATGTATATATAGATGTAGATAGATGTATAGAGATATATAGATATATTTTGACATAGATAGAGATATATCTATCTATATCTCTCTCTCCCTGTGTATATATATATATATATATATATATATATATATATATATATATCTGTACGCAACTTCCTCTTTCCTACTGGCCATTAACAATGACGTTCGTTCCGGGTTCATTGATCTGAATAACGTTTAGCATACTAGATGCGCTGCATCATACGTTCGTCACTTCCGCATCGTTCGTTCGGAAACGATCTGATCGTTTCCCACTTTCAACACCTCTTTACTAACGACCTTTTCATTTCTCTCCTTAATTGATCGTTCGTCGTTGCTTACGAACGATCGTTATCGCATGTCTGTACGTAGCTTTACACCTGTGTCATTATTTAGTGTTGTATTTATATATACAAAATTAAAGGGAACCTAAACTGAGAGGGATATGGATGTTTCCTTTTAAACAATACCAGTTGCCTGGCAGTCCTGCTGACCTCTGTGGCTGCAGTAGTGGCTGAATCACACACCTGAAACAAGCATGCAGCTAATCCAGTCTGACTTCAGTCAGAGCACCTGATCTGCATGCTTGTTGAGGGACTGTGGCTAAAAATATTAGAGACACAGGGTCAGCAGGAGAGTCAGGCAACTGGTATTATTTTTAAAAAGGAAAAATCCATATCCCTTTCAGTTTAGGTTCCCTTTAAATAATGATAGACTGGTAATATCCGTTGAAAAGTAAGGCCTATTAATGTGAGCGTCCGTTGAAAAGTAAGGCCTATTAATGTGAGCGTCCGTTGAAAAGTAAGGCCTATTAATGTGAGCGTCCGTTGAAAAGTAAGGGCTATTAATGTGAGCGCAGTCTATGAGCTAGGAGACAACTTAAAACGGCATATAACTAGATAATATGGCTACCTATACTGGAGGCACCTACCTAGCTAAACTATGGGGCAACTATATTGGTGGTACCTACTCAGCTAACCTTAACCAGGGGCAACTATACTGGCTACATATACTGGATACACCTACCTAGCTAACCTATACTGGGGAAAGTATACTGGCTACCTATACTTGAGGCACCTACCTAGCTAACCTATACTGTGGGCAACTATACCAGCTACCTATACCGGAGGCACCTACCTGGCTAAACTATACTGGGGGCATTGTGAATTTAGTGCTAAAGCTTCATTTAAAGAAAATCGTTGATAAATCAATCACAATTTTTAAGAGGAAAATCGTAATTTACATTTTTTCTAAAATCGTGCAGCCCTCATTGCAGTGCGACTTTCTGCAGTACAACGTGTCTGTAAAGTCGCACTGCATCACCCCACTGTGGATGTAGCCTAAGGAGACTCAGGCCTCTTGCACACTACATGTGATTGCAAATCGAAATCGAGACTCGGATTTGTAGTGTGCCGGGGGCCTCAGGGACATTTGAGGAAGAGGCATCAGAGGGGTGTTCTTTGGGACACCAAGCTGGTCAGAAAAGACCAGGGCCGGCCTTCACAACACCCTGAGAGAAAGTTGATTTGGTTCCCCCCCTTCACACACTTGCACTGGGCCATTAAAAGATATAGACAAATAAGCAACAAGTGAGCACATTGGGGCATATTCACTAAACAGAGGTAAAAAAGCCATGTGTATAAAGTGCATGGGAATTCTATCATTACTAAGGGCCCTGTCACACTGGAGAGAGTTTTGTGGGTCATTTTCCTTTTAAAAAAAAAATGCTTCAATTGACTTGCATTAAAATCGCTGTAAAATAGCTGAGATTGTGATTTTTTTTAACAAAATTTTGATTGCAGCAATTTTAGTTAAAGTCAAAGGAAGCATGTTTTTTTTTGTTTTTAAACAAAACAAAAACAACCTATAAAAATGATCACTGGTGTAACGGGGTCCTTACAGCAGTTGGGTAATAGCACATGTCACACTAGCAGCATTCACTTTACTTAGATAATGCAGGCTACGCTAATATGCAATTGGCATAAGTAGCGCTGCCTGAGCACAGCAATTTTAACATTACTTTTTTAAATCTCCCACCCCCCTCTGCTTATCATAGCCACCCATCCCCCAATGGCTAATCTTAACCATTTAACAATTGCAGGTAAAAAAAAACATTTTTTGGGTGACCCCCATTGGCATTGCAGGGAGCCCCAGTGCCAGATATTTAAAGGGCGCCCACATTTTCCCTCAATGCCGATATTTGAATGGATGTCTGGCGGTGCCCAAATTCCCCATCCAAGCACCCCATATAGGTCACCATAAAGCCCTGTATATGTGAAAATAGAGCCCCCCTCCCCCAATACAGAGCAAAGTGGAGGGATGAATTAATTCACCTTTCCAGGTTCCCAGCCAGCTGCACACAAGCATATGACTGTTGAGGCGGGGCTTAGTGCGTGTAGGGGTGGGGCTTATCGCGGCAGCCCGTGCGCCCCTTCGGAGGAGAACATTATAGCGCCCTAAGCAGCAATTCAGGGCAAAGATCTGCCCTAGAAACGACGCTGATTGGTTAATGTATAATTGCTACCAAGTGGCATTTATGGCATTTTTTTTTTTTTTTTTTAAATAATTTATCAGCCCAGAATGAGCATCAGAACTCAAGAAATCTATTTACGTCGCAGTCATTCTATCTTACGGTGTCATTTTTACTACCAGCCGCTAGGGGGAGCTCCGGGTCTTTACTATTAGGACAGCCGCTCTCCATAAGGGCCCTTTTCCACTAGCAGTCGCTAGCGTTCACACTGAACGCTAGCGATTGCTGAATCGCAATTACCGGCGATTCCCCGACGTTTGCGGCCGCGATTTTGCTATGCTATGCACTGCATAGCAAAATTGCGGCAAATATCGCTCCGCTGCGCGTTCGCGTTCCCGTAAAAAACGAATCGCAGTAGTGGAAATGACCTACCGCGATTCCTATGTTAAAAAGCAAACTGTAGCGATTGTAAAATCGCTAGCGGTTTGCGTCTTTGCGATTCAGCCAGCGCAAACGCGCTGGTGGAAAAGGGCCCTAACTGCGTGTTCCTGGAGCTGCTGCCGGTGCGTGTCGGGCTATCGCGGATACAGAGAGAGGCCGCGCGTCTGTCTCCGCCCGCTCCATCTGTGAGGTCGGGCTGTCTGCAGGAAGGATGTATTGTGACGCACATGGGCCGCTCGTGTACCGCTGAGGATGGCAGTGACACATGACCACTGCTATTGCTGAGCCATGCTGATAGGGAAATAAAGCCCTAGTCCCAGCCTGTCACCACCAGTAGCCACTCTGCACTGCCTTTATTACTGCTGCAGACACATCTACCTGGAGGGTGGAGGTGACCTGCAACTGGGAAATGTGAGGGAGCGTGTGCCGTGTGAGCTGCGCTGTGTACGCTGATGTGCGGTGTACTGCTGGGCTGTGGGCTCTGGCATTGCGCACATCACACTCCATCACAGAGAAAGGGTTTAGTGTCTTAGTGTTGTACGCAGGGCTGTGGAGTCGGTACAAAAATCTTCCGACTCCTCAGTTTATGAAACTCCGGGTACCCAAAATGGCTCAGACTCCTTAGTCTAATACTTCAGTGCTGTGGATTTTGTACAAAAATCATCCTACTCCGACTCCTCAGTTTATTGTATAAACGACTCCAGTTCCGACTCCGGGTGACCAAAATTACTCCGATTCCTCGACTCTGACTCCAACTCCGACTCCACAGCCCTGGTTGTACGGATCATGAACGATTCGGATCTTTGATCCGGGTCTTTTTTGTGAGTTGAATCATCCGGATCATCAAAAGGAACGAGTCGGTTTACAAAGGGGGTGGAGCCAGGAGCGACACGCCCCCCCCTCTCAGCGGGCAGGGGGGTCCTGGAAGCAGAGCAGAGATGGATCGCTCAGTTGGAGGGGAGCCAGCCTTGCAGGGACAGGTAGATGAGAGAGGGGACATGGGTGCCACTGCCAGATATGTGTAGAGCACACCTGCTGGCTGCAATGTGCTGCTAATTTTAGGCTGTCTGTTCTGTAGTGCTGCATAGTGAACAAATGGGAAACTTTTGGCTCAGAAGCACAGCTCAGTAACTCTGCAGACAGCATGCTGGGCTACAATGACAGGGCAGGCACTGTGATTGCAGTGCAATATGATCCTCCTGCACTCGGCTCGAAACAGCTGCACTTCACTTCTCCCTAAATATATGATGCGTGTTCAGGTGAGAAAAGGGGAATGTTTTCTTTCACTGTGAGACGTTTGCATTCAGAGTATACATGTGGGTAATGTGTGCAAAAAAACATTTCTGCTCTCTGCTCACCCCTCTTCCCCACCTCCTCCCTTCTCTGTCCACCCCCCCTCCCCTTCTCTGTTCACTGCAGGGAAAGTCCTGTCCTGCTAGTCATTTCACCCCCAGAATGTTTCCCTAGTAAAATGATTATAAGATTCGGTTCAAAGATCCAGATCTTTTCAATAATCCGATTCGAATCATCCGAATCATTGAAAAGATCCGGACTTCCCATTCTCCAGGCTCCCAGCTCGCTGCGCGCGGACAAGCTTATGACTGTGGGGCGGAGCTTAACACATGTTAGAGGTGGGGCTTAACGCGCATAGGGATGGGGCTTTCTCGGTATCCCCTGCACCCTTTTGGAAGGAAACATTATTATTATTTATTGTATTTATAAAGCGCCAACATATTACGCAGCACTGGACAATAAATATATACAACGATACAAGGATGAAAGACATAACAAGGTTATACAATATAGAACATACCTCCCAACATTTTAAATCTAGGAATCGGGACACGTAGGCCACACCCCTAACCACGCCCCCCGTCACACCTACCATAAAAAAATTGAATTTTCTTTTCAATTAATAATATCCCCTAATAATTGTATCTCCCCCATATATGATGAGGAGGAGGGTGTCCATTTAAAGGGACTCCGAGCTCAGACTAAAAATAAAATTTGAACTTACCCGGGGCTTTCTCCTTCCCAGCCCTGGTCGGGACGTCCCACGCCGGCCTCCTGGCTCTTCTCCCGGCGGCTGTCCGCATAGCGCGGACAGGCCGGTCCCCCGGGCGACACTGGCGAGTGTCGGGCCTTCTCCTTCCTTATACGTCATGAATGACGTCACACGCCGGCCACCGCGCGTCATGACGGCGGCCGGCTGACAGCACGGCGCATGTGCGATTAAACCGCGCATGCGCCGTGCTGTCACGCCGGCCGCCGCGCGTCATGTGACGTCATTCGTGACGTATAAGGAAGGAGAAGGCCCAACACTAGCCAGTGTCGCCCGGGGGACCGGCCTGTCCGCGGTATGCGGACAGCCGCCGAGAGAAGAGCCAGGGGGCCGGCGTGGGACGTCCCGACCAGGGCTGGGATGGAGAAAGCCCCGGGTAAGTTCAAATTTTATTTTTAGTCTGAGCTCGGAGTCACTTTAAGGGTGTCCGTGGGTGGGTGGGTGAGGAAGAGGGTGCCAATGCAAGAAAAAAATGATCGAGGCGCCAGCCGCGGGTAAATGGGATGCGGGACGCGCGCATCCCATTACTACCTCCCTCCCTCCCTCCCTTGGAATCTGCCCCCTCCTGTGTCTCCCCCCTGTTTGCAGAGTGCACAGCTAAGCGGAGCGGGCTGTCAGCTTACCGGTATCCTTGGACGCGTACCACCATCTGGCTTCCTGCTTCCTGTGACGTCACAGGAAGCAGATTGAAGCCGGAGTCGGTATGCGTCCATCGATACCGGTAAGCTGACAGCCCACTCCGTTTAGCTGTGCACTCTGCAAACAGGGGGGAGACACAGGAGGGGGCAGATTCCAAGGGAGGGAGGGAGGGAGGTAGTAATGGGATGCACGCGTCCCGCATCCCATTTACCCGCGGCTGGCGCCTCGATCATTTTTTTTACACCCTCACTGCCCACTGCTGCCCGGGACTTGGGGGGCTCATACCGTGATAGCGGGACGGTTGGGCCCTATGTATAGAACAAAGTTATACATGTAAATTGTACAAAATACATGATCATGCAATATAGGCTGGTTAGGTAGGCCCAGTAATACAAGTACAGGCTGTCATAGGACAGGAGTACATGATCCTGTAGATTACACTAGGGAATGGAGGACCCTGCCAGAGGCTTACAATCTAAAGGGTGGGGTGGAAACACTAGGTGGGGCTGTTAAATATTTAGTAGAGTTACTGTGTGGTAGGAGGTGGCCTAAGCAGCAATTCAGGGCAAAGATCTGCCCTAGAAAACACGCTGATTGGTTAATGTATAATTGCTATTAAGTGGCCTTCACGGCAGTATATCATTTGTCAGCCAAGGATAAACATCATTCAGAACTCTACGAGTTCCGACTCTCATAAATCTCCATACATCGCATCTATTTTCCCTAGTGTCACTTCTACCGGCCGCTAGGGGGAGCTCCGGGTCTCTACTATCAGGACTGCCGCTCTCTGTAGTGCTTGTTCCTGGAGCTTCTGCCGCGGCATGTCGGGCCTGAGAGCTCCTGGCTATTGGGGATACAGAGAGAGGCCACACGTCTGTCTCCGCCGCTGCTCTCTCTGTGAGGACGGTGTATGTCATTATGACGTCATAGCAGCTATTGTGACGCACGCGGACCTCTCGTGTACCGCTGAGGATGGGTGGCACCTACAGTGCCACGTGACCTCTGCTATTGCTGTGCCATGCTGGTAGGGAAATGAATCCCTAGTCCCAGCCTGTCACCACCACTAGACTCTGCACTGCCCTTATTATTGCTGCAGACACAGCTACCTGGAGGGTGGAGGTGACGTGCAACTGGGAAATGTGAGGGAGCGTGCGCTGTGTATGCTGATGTGCGGTGTATGCTGAGACTGGGCTCTGGTGGTCTTGCCCACATCACACTCCCATCACAGCAAAAGGGCTCACTTCATTCTCCTCTCCAGGCTCTCAGCCCGCTCCGCGCACAAGCATATGACCTTAGGGGGGGGAGGGGGAGGTTAACGAATGTTAGAGGTGGGGATTAGCGCGCGTAGGGGGTGGGGCTTTTCGCGGTATCCCGTGTGCCCTCTTCGAGGGTAACATTAAAGTGCCCTAAGCAGCAATTCAGGGCAAAGATCTCCCCTAGAAAAGACGCTGTTTGGGCAATTCTGTTTTGTTTGTTTTTCTTTACAGTCTACATCATTTATCAGCCCAGAACGAGCATCAGAACTCTACATCTATTTTACCTTATATGGTGTCATTTGTACTACCGGCCGCTAGGGGGAGCCCCGGGTCTTTACTATCAGGACAGCCGCTCTATGTATTCTGCTTCTTGCCGGTGTATGTCGAGCCTGAGAGAGTTTCTGGCTATCGGAGATGCGGAGAGAGAAGCTTACACGTCTGTCTCCGTCGCTGCCGCCGCTCTATCTGCGCGAGGCGGTGTATGACGTCATGGCAGCTATTGTGACGCACGCGGGCCACTCGTGTACCGCTGAGGATGGCACCTGCAGTGCCACGTGACCTCTGCTATTGCTGTGTCATGCTGGTAGGGAAATGAAGCCCAAGGCCCAACCTGTCACCAACACTAGACTCTCTGCACTGCCTTTATTATTATTGCTACCTGGAGGATGGAGGTGACGTGCAACTGGGAAATGTGAGGGAGTGTATGCTGCATTGCTGTGTATGCTGCGATGTGTGAGCTGTGTATGCCATGCCTGTGATCCAACATTTCACCATAAATTGTGAAAATAGCACACAAAGGAGTTGTCAGCCAAAATGTAAAAAATTAGGTTAACTTACCTGGGGCTTTCTCCAGCCCCTTGCAGCCGACTGTCCCACGTTGACCGTTCCGCTCTCTGCCGCCGTCCCGGGTTCCTCGCACGGTGCGGAGGCCCGTGGTCTGCCTTTTTGTGTGAAGCGCCGCTGTCAATCATGGCCACATGGTCCGCGGCGCACTGTGCAGGTGCAGTAATTTTGCGCAGTGTGCTGCGGACCACGTGGGCTTGATTGCAAGCGGCGGTTCACGCAGGCGCAGTAAGGCCGACCCCGCGGTCAGCTCTTGCACCGTCCGTAGAGCCCGGGACATCAGGCGGAGTGGTCGGTGTGGGACAGTCGGCTGCAAGGGGCTGGAGAAAGCCCCAGGTGAGTAAACCTCATTTTAAAATATTTGGCTGATGATTCCTTTAAAGTGTTGCTGATGCAGGAAAAAAGAAAGTTAAACTTACCCGGGGCTTCTATCAGCCCCCTGCAGTCATCCTGTGCCCTCGCCGGTACTCAAGGATTCTCTGGTCCTCCTCCGTGGCCCTGTTTTGACTCTGCCAACTGAGCCATTCGATGGCCACTGCACCTGCGCAGCCCTGGCCAATGCACATCCTCGGCACTCCCGTCAGCATTCTGTGCAGGCACACTACGAGAAAATCTCTATTGCGCCTGCACAGGACGCTCCCGGCAACAAGAGCACGTACAAGGATGAGTGGCCATAGACTGGCAAGATCCAAACCCAGCCGTGGCAGGGGACCGTTAAGTATCGGGGCGGGCACATGGTGACTGCAGGGGGCTGGTTGAAGCCCCAAGTAAGTCAATCTCGTTTTTGTCTTCATCAGTTTAGGTTTCTGTTAAAGTGAAATCAATAGAGTCATTGTCCCCTTGCCAGCTCGCTGAACTGCAGGCCCTGGCATCGATCAGATTGGGGGGGGGGCACTCGTCTAATGCCGGTACTGAGCACTAACTAGCACCCGGCTGTTGCAGGAGAGCAGCTGACTGGTGGTGAATTCACAGCCTGTCAGCTGCCAATCTGAGAGGCTTGTTGCGCACCGGCTGGCTCAGTCTCCACCGCTCCACACTCGATCGGCGCGCTTACAATTCACGTTTGCGGGAATACCAACACTGCCTCGGTGTATCACACAGCTTTCTATTCCGCATCAACACTCCTCTCTAGTGTGGAAATGAGAGCTGTGTGACACTCGAGGCAGTGTTGATATCCCCGCACACCTCAATCGTAAGCATGCTGATCAAGGGTGGAGAAGGAACCAGCCAGTGCCCAGCACATGGGGGAGAGCCCGTATAAAAAAGCTTGATGTGCTGATTCTGCGGAAAACTTGTGAGTGCAATATTATGTTAGTTTAATAGTTTTACACTGTGGTACTCTTTTTCTCAAGGTTTCTTTTCATTCTTTCTCGAGGTTTCATAATGAGTAATGGAGTAGAAGTGCTCTGATATATTGAAGAGGATATCTCATATGATCTGATCGACATCTCGGCCAGTGTGGTGGGGGACGGCCATAAGCATCGTCCCAGTGTGCGATTAGACCTGCTTTATATGTCTTCCCATCCGGTGGGTCTGATCACATCGGGTGTGGTGGTGGGTTTATGGATGAATATTGTGGCCTGAGGATCATTTAGCCAAAGCAGTGTGTGGCAAGCACCAATGGAGGACTAGGAAAATGATCCAGACGTGCTCTCGACTCCAGTCACCTGTGCACTACAGGTGTCTTCCAATATAGAAGTTCCAATGAGTCAGCACCGTCTTCAGTAAAAATAAGCTCTTTTATTAAAGAGAACCCGAGGTGGGATTTACTTATGCTAGTGGGGCACAGAGGCTGGTTGTGCACACTAACACCAGTCTCTGTTGCCCCATGGTGTGCCTCCAAGACCACCCTGTGCTCCGCTATACCCCCCGCAGTGCTGGCGACACGCAGCGTGTCGCCAGCACAATGTTTACCTCTCGCCTGTCTGTTAGCGCCGCTCCCCCGCCTCCTCCGTATCGGCGCTACCCGCCCGCGTTCCTTCCCTCCCGCTGATTGGAGGGAAGTGACGCGGGCGGGTAGCGCCGATACGGAGGAGGCGGGGGAGCGGCGCTAACAGACAGGCGAGAGGTAAACATTGTGCTGGCGACACGCTGCGTGTTGCCAGCACTGCGGGGGGTATAGCGGCACGCAGGGGGGCTTGGCGGCACACCATGGGGCAACAGAGGCTGGTGTTAGTGTGCACAACCAGCCACTGTGCCCCACTAGCATAAGTAAATCCCACCTCGGGTTCTCTTTAAGTATCAAAAATCTTGAAAATCCATGATGTACAAGCAGCCAGCATCATGAGGATCATTTAAACATGTTTGGAAATGTATTGATACACGATCCACGTCTATTATGTCTATTGCTAACACTGGCTTCTTTCTGTATGTTGTGTAGTGCTATCCTTTTAGTGGTACATGTTTGATATGAAGGAAGCAATCCAACTGAAACCATTACATTTTAAAGGACATAACTAAGCAGCGCTAGTCTTCTAGCATTTTGTTAACTACACCTCCTATGTTACGCCACCCGTCACACGCACGGAGACATGAGGCTTGAAGCTGGCGGATACACCACCGATTGGGTCACACAAGATCCTGCTGCGCCCTCCTGTGTAGCTCCACCCGCATATTACAATAATGCCATAGCACAGATACAGTGCTAGCGGAGACATAAAGGGCACACCGACTCCGGGAAGCAGTCACGCTGATAGCAGCGCAGGTTAATTCTGGCGCGGCTATTCCGATCATGCAATTATCTACTACACCTTCTTTTCACGGCCCAGACTGCATAATATGGGCGCAGGTCACGGCTATGCCTGTAATCACCATGTCATCTGCGGCTATTTGTTATAGCCTGGCTATTTTAAACCGTAATCCACTCCATTTTAATATTGCTGCTGTTCTACAATCAAAAAAAATATAAATAAATAAACAAATACATATCTATATCTATATATATATATATCTCTCTCTCTCTCTCTCTCTCTAGAGCGAGCGGCCGGGCACATCATACAGCATTACCTATCACTGGCTAGCGATGGAAAGACGGCAGTGGTAGGCGGAGCTGTATGCTCTGTACATCTCCGCCTACCGCTGCCGTCATTCCATATTCCAAGATATTCCAGACAGCGGACCAGGCAGTGCAGACCATGAGCCAAACCCAATTTATATATAAGTGTTCGGCCGCCTTGAAGTTTTCCACATTTTGTCTTATTATTGCCAAAAACATGAATCAATTGTATTGAAATTCCACGTGAAAGACCAATACAAAGTGGTGTACACGTGAGAAGTGGAACGAAAATCATACGTGATTCCAAACATTTTTTAACAAAGAAATAACTGCAAAGTGGGGTGTGCGTAATTATTCAGCCCCCTTTGGTCTGAGTGCAGTCAGTTGCCCATAGACATTGCCTGATGAGTGCTAACGACTAAATAGAGTGCGCCTGTGTGTAATCTAATGTCAGTACAAATACAGCTGGTCTGTGACGGCCTCAGAGGTTGTCTAAGAGAATATTGGGAGCAACAACACCATGAAGTCCAAAGAACACAAGAGACAGGTCAGGGATAAAGTTATTGAGGAATTTAAAGCAGGCTTAGGCTACAAAAAGATTTTCAAAGCCTTGAACATACCACGGAGCACTGTTCAAGCGATCATTCAGAAATGGAAGGAGTATGGCGCAACTGTAAACCTACCAAGACAAGGTCGTCCACCTAAACTTACAGGCTGAACAAGGAGAGCGCTGATCAGAAATGCAATCAAGAGGCCCATGGTGACTCTGGATGAGCTGCAGAGATCTACAGCTCAGGTGGGGGAATCTGTCCATAGGACAACTATTAGTCACGCACTGCCTGGCCTTTATGGAAGAGTGGCAAGAAGAAAGCCATTGTTAACAGAAAAGCATAAGAAGTCCCGTTTGCAGTTTGCCACAAGCCATGTGGGGGACACAGCAAACGTGGAAGAAGGTACTCTGGTCAGATGAGACCAAAACTGAACTTTCTGGTCAAAATGCAAAACACTGTGTGGCAGAAAACTAACACTGCACATCACTCTGAACACACCAGCCCCACTGTCAAATATGGTGGTGGCAGCATCATGCTCTGGGGGTGCTTCTCTTCAGCAGGGACAGGGAAGCTGGTCAGAGCTTATGGGAGGATGGATGGAGAGAAATACAGGGCAATCATGGAAGAAAATCTCTTGGAGTCTGCAAAAGACATGAGACTGGGGCGGAGGTTCACCTTCCAGCAGGACAACAACCCTAAACATAAAGCCAGGGCAACAATGGAATAGTTTAAAACAAAACATATCCATGTGTTAGAATGGCCCAGTCAAAGTCCAGATCAAAATCCAATCGAGAATCTGTGGCAAGATCTGAAAACTGCTGTTCACAAACGCTGTCCATCTAATCTGACTGAGCTGGAGCTGTTTTGCAAAGAAGAATGGGCAAGGATTTCAGCCTCTAGATGTGCAAAGCTGGTAGAGACATATCCTAAAAGACTGGCAGCTGGTTCTACAAGGTATTTACTCTGGGGGCTGAATAATTACGCACACCCCACTTTGCAGTTTTAAAGGAAAAAAATGTGTGTGTGTGTGTGTGTGTGTGTGTGCGTGCGCGTTCGTGCGTGCGTGCGTATATCTACCGTATCTATCGTAAGAATTAAGATAGGTGTGGGAAAGGAAGTATGGTGAGCGACACATCGAGGACATTGATAACGTAGTGTGTGCTCATAGCAGGGATCAGGCATAGCTTTTATGATTGGGCACAGGGTTCTGTATGAGAGTATTGTTAAATAAAAAAAAAATCTGTATTAAAGACTGAAATTTTACGAACAAACGGCTTTTTGTTTAATATACCTACCAATTACCATTCAGCATGCTCCTGCTGGTTTATCACTTTATGTTGTCTCATAGCTGATAGACTTTGCTCTCATTAATAGCACTTATTTCCCAACGACTAACACCTGTGTCATTATTTAGTGTTGTATTTATATATACAACATTAAAGGGAACCTAAACTGATAGGGATATGGATGTTACCGTTTACAATACCAGTTGCCTGGCAGTCCTGCTGACCTCTGTGGCTGCAGTAGTGACTGAATCACACACCTGAAACAAGCATGCAGCTAATCCAGTCTGACTTCAGTCAGAGCACCTGATCTGCATGCTTGTTGAGGGGCTGTGGCTTAAAGTATTAGAGACACAGGATCAGCAGGAGAGTCGGGCAATTGGTATTATTCTTAAAAAGGAAAAATCCATATCCTTTTCAGTTTAGGTTCCCTTTAAAGTGAATGGGAACCGCATTTCAAAAAAAATGAAGCAAATACTTACTTAAGGAGAGGGAAGGCTCTGGGTCATATAGAGCCTTCTGTCACCTCTCTGTGCCCTCTATCCTGTGCTGGCTCCCTCCCATTTCAATCCCCCGTCGAAAGGGTATTTGGAAGTCTTCGGGAGCCGTGCGGCTCCATACTGCACAGGCGTGAGCGTGCAAGAGAGTGTGCTTGCGCAGGTGCAGTACAGGGCCGCCCTTCTTCAGGAGCACTCAGGCTCCCTGAAGACTTCTGAAGCCTCCTTCGGCCGGGTAAAGCAGTATTTGACTAATGTAGTGAAATACTGCTACCGGGCGAGCCAGCACCGGAACGAGGGGACCAGGAGAGGAGCGGGAAGGCTCTATACGACCCAAAACCTTCCCTCTCCTTGGGTAAGTATCTGTCTCATTTTTTTAAAAATGCGGTTCCCATTCACTTTAAATAACGATAGACTGGTAATATCCGTTAAAAAGTAAGGGCTATTAATGTGAGCGCAGTCTATGAGCTAGGAGACAACTTAAAACGGCATATAATTAGATAATATGGAGCGCATGCGAGAGTGTATCATGAAGCTGCATGCAATTCTGCTCATATTCATAGCAGGGCTGTGGAGTCGGAGTCGAGGAGTCGGAGCAATTTTTGGGTACCTGGAGTCGGAGTTAGGAAAAAATGCTCCAACTCCTAATGAATTTAAAGAGTAACTGTCAGGCTGCAGAAGCTAATTTAAACCTCTATTCTCCTGTGTTAAACAGTTTAGAAGGAAGCTCAAAAGCCATTAGTGAAGATAAACATTTCAGTTACCTTTGATGTGTGCTTATCTTAGTCTGTTATAGACCCATAAAGACGCAAGCCGCAGCTAAACTGCAAAGCATTCTGGGGCCCTCCCCTCGGCTGCTAATGAGACGGTACAGCAGCTTGTGTAATCAGTCCAGAGCGTAGCACTGATATAAATCTCCGGGCAGACTACACTGCAGGAGTCAGCTATTGTTCCTAGCCACATGGCTCATTAATATTCACTGCACACCGTGTTGTTCAAGAACGAGCTTATCTGTGACCAGAAGCAGGCAGGACATGACGACACATTTGGCTTCACAAACATGGAGCCTGCCATGAGCTGTCAGGAGCATCTATCTCTGCATATACTATATACAAATTCTGTGAAATCCAAACGTGGACAGTGAAATGCATATGTAATGTAAGTACAGCCAATCTTTAGCTACTGATATATGTGTTTATTTTCTCTGAGACCCTATACCTAACAGCTCCTCTTTAAGGCCCGGTTCACACTTGCGGTGGCCCTCCGGAATCGCCGTGCCGGAGCCGCACCGCCTGCAGAACGGACGGAACGGACGCACGGCATAGCAATTAAAGCCTATGCGTCCGTTCACTTGGGTCCGTTCTGCAGAGCCGGACCGGATCCGGGCCGGATCCGGACTCCGGCCTCCGTTCCAACATGCGCTATTTTTTCATCCGGCCCCTCCGGCAGCCGTATCCGGGGCGGAGCCGGACTGCACCATCCGGCCAATACAAACAAATGGGAACCGGAGGCCGCACAACACACTGGCTGAGAAATCCGGATGTTCTACCCCACTTCCTATGCGGATTTTTGCGGCGATATTGGCTGGGGACACATGGGCAAGCATTTTGGAGTGGAGCAGCACGAGCTGGAGGTGTTGGCAGGATGTTGGCAGCATGTCGGAGGTGGAGGTGAGTGCTAAACAGCAGAGGGCCTGATTCCACAGGTCCCCCTTCTGCTGACCTCCCAGACCCCAACATTTTTTTTTTTTTTTACGTTAACTTTGCCAAACGGATCCGGATCGCATCCTGATTACCACCTGATGCAACCTGACCGGATCCGGATCGGATCCGGATCAGAACCGTACGGTTCCGATCCGGATCCGGTCCGGATCCGGTCAGGTCATCCGGTCCGTTTGGCAAACAACCGCTAATGTGAACCGGGCCTAAAATGTAATTAAAACAGAAAATATGACAAAATGTTCTATTTCTTAGACAATAGTCATCATAAATTATATATATATATATATATATATATATATATATATATATATATATATATATATATATATATATATATATATATATATATATATATATATATACTGTAGTAATAGCTGTGCTTGGCGTACAAAAATGAAATTACTACCATGCAATAAAAAATAGTTGTGCTGCTTTAATAAAGCAGCTCCCGTACTTGTAAAGTCAGGTACACATATCTGATTGTGACTGTATATATGATGTGTACACAGGAATCTCTTATATGTACTAAATCACATCTATACTGTAAGAATAAAGCTTGATGTGTAGCTGTGTCACTAATAGAGATGGTCAATGAGATGGAAATAATTCTGCGCTGATGCTGGTTTATGCAAATTTATGCACTCCTTTTGCTCATGAAATCAAATAATTTGATATGTAGTTAAAATTTGGTTTGGTGACTACGAATTAAAGGGTACCTGAGACGAATGAAAAAAGTTTTTTATCCATACCTTGGGCTTCCTCCAGCCCCTTTCAGGCTAATCGGTGCCTCGCTGTCCTCTTCAACCACCTGAATCTTCTGCTATGAGTGGCGGTAATTCAGCCAGTCAGCACAGTCCGGCCGCGAGCCACTCCCACAGCCAGGAGCATTCTGCACCTGCGCAATAGTGCTGCGAAGGTGTAGTACGTTCCTGGCGGTGGAGAGTGTGCCCGATTGGCTCAAGTGCCTGGACCCATACCAGAAGATCCAAGTGGCGGAGGAGGACAGCAAGGGACTGATTAGCCTGAAGGGGGATGAAAGAAGCCCCAAGTATGTATAAAACTTTCATCTGTCTCAGGTTTAGTTTAACCACTTCCCGACCGCCCAACGCACAGAGGCGGCCGGGAAGTGGACCCCGCAAGGACCGCTGCATGCACAGAGGCGGCGGTCCTTGTACGGGCATGGGCGGCGCGATCGCGTCATTTGTGACGCGATCGGCCACCGGGGACTGGCTCCGCCCACCTCGCGCTGTAACCCGCCGGCCGTTCGGAAGCGCCGGCGGGTTACTAGCACCCGGATCGCCGCATACAAAGTGTATAATACACTTTGTAATGTATACAAAGTGTATTATACATGCTGCCTCCTGCCCTGGTGGTCCCAGTGTCCGAGGGACCACCAGGGCAGGCTGCAGCCACCCTAGTCTGCACCAAGCACACTGATTTCCCCCCCCCCCCCCCCTGCCCCCTGATCGCCCACAGCACCCTTCAGACCCCCCCTTCCTGCCCAGACCACTGTTTGCACCCAATCACCCCCTAATCACCCATCAATCACTCCCTGTCACTATCTGTCAACACTATTTTTTTTTTTTATTCCCTAAACTGCCCCCTGCTCCCTCCTGATCACCCCCCCCCAGACACCCCCCCCCCTGTGTACTGTATGCATCTATCCCCCTGATCACCTGTCAATCACCTATCAATCACCCCCTGTCACTACCACCCATCAATCAGCCCCTAACCTGCCCCTTGCGGGCAATCTGATCACCCACCCACACCAATAGATCGCCCGCAGATCCGACGTCAGATCACCTCCCAAGTGCAGTGTTTACATCTGTTCTCTACCCTAAACACCCACTAATTACCCATCAATCACCCCCTGTCACTGCTATACATCAGATTAGACCCCTATCTGCCCCTAGGGCACTCAATCACCCGCCCACACCCTCAGAACGCCCTCAGACCCCAGCCCTGATCACCTCGCCAGTGCATTGCTTGCATCTATTCCCCCCTCTAATCACACCTTGAGACACCCATCAATCACCTCCTGTCACCCCCTAGCACACCTACCCATCAGATCAGGACCTAATTTGCCCCGTGTGGGCTCCTGATCACTCGGCCAAACCCTCAGATCCCCCTCAGACCCCCTTCCGATCACCTCCCCAGTGCATTGATTGCATCTATTTTCCCCTCTAACCACCCTGAGACACCCATCAATCACCTCCTGTAACCCCACTAGCACTCCTATCCATCAGATCACGCCCAATACAACCTGTCATCTAAAAGGCCACCCTGCTTATGACCGGTTCCACAAAATTCGCCCCCCTCATACACCACCTGTCATCAAAATTTGCAGATGCTTATACCCCTGAACAGTCATTTTGAGATATTTAGTTTCCAGACTACTCACGGTTTTGGGCCCGTAAAATGCCAGGGCGGTATAGGAACCCCACAAGTGACCCCATTTTAGAAAAAAGACACCCCAATGTATTCTGTTAGGTGTATGACAAGTTCATAGAAAATTTTTATTTTTTGTCAAAACTTAGCAGAAATTGATTTTTATTTTTTTTTTTTCCACAAAGTGTCATTTTTCACTAACTTGTGACAAAAAATAAAATCTTCTATGAACTCGCCATACACCTAACGGAATACCTTGGGGTGTCTTCTTTCTAAAATGGGGTCACTTGTGGGGTTCCTATACTGCCCTAGCATTTTAGGGGCCCTAAACCGTGAGGAGTAGTCTAGAAAACAAATGCCTCAAAATGACCTGTGAATAGGACTTTGGGCCCCTTAGCGCACCTAGGCTGCAAAAAAGTGTCCCACATGTGGTATCGCCGTACTCAGTAGTATAATGTGTTTTGTGGTGTATTTTTACACATACCCATGCTGGGTGGGAGAAATCTCTCTGTAAATGGACAATTGTGTGTAAAAATAAAATCAAACAATTGTCATTTACAGAGATATTTCTCCCACCCAGCATGGGTATGTGTAAAAATACACCACAAAACACATTATACTACTTTTCCTGAGTACGGCGGTACCACATGTGTGGCACTTTTTTACACCCCAAGTACGCTAAGGGGCCCAAAGTCCAATGAGTACCTTTAGGATTTCACAGGTCATTTTGCGACATTTGGTTTCAAGACTACTCCTCACGGTTTAGGGCCCCTAAAATGCCAGGGCAGTATAGGAACTTTGGCAGAAGTGCTTTGCCCTTCATTCCCCTTCTCCCTCTGGCAGAGTGGCAGGTGGGGGAGGCAGTCAGCCTGACAGTAGAGGAGACTGATGGAGTGGCTGCATGGTGGCAAAAGCTCAGTCCCCTGCCACGCAGCTCATCTCTGTGTCCTCTCCTCTTTCTGTCTCCCCTCTGGCTCTCTCCATGTGTAGAGGCAGCATGGAGGGGAGTGGATCCACGGCCAGCACAGTACTGCTCTGTTCCCAGCCGGAACTAAGAACTGATTGTCAGGAACAGAGCTTGCTGAATCAATCCACAATGAAGCGGCTGGTGAAAAATAGTCCCCATTCACTTGTCAGCCTTCTGCTTCAATGAGCTGCGGCATGGGGGAGGGGGGGGGGGGATAAGGTCGGTAGGGGTGGTGATCACGGCCAGGCTGGACATAAGGAGACAGGAAAAAAGCACTTGCATCCAGGAACATCGGCCCTGCCCTTATTGCTATAATGGCTACAGGCCTCATAGCATGGATATGGCTGCTATGGTGGTTCCTACACCACTGGACACATTATGGGGTACTGAGGAGGTGGGGCACACTATGGGAGTACTGGAAATTCTATTATTACTCAGAAGGTGGGGCCTACTAGGGGAGTACTGGGAACCATGATGGGGTACTGGGAAGCATGATGGGTACTGAGAAGCATGATGGGGGTATTGGGAACCTTTATGGGGTACTGTGAAGCATTATGGGGTTCTGGGAAGCATGATGGGGTACTGGGAAGCTTTATGGGGGTACTGGGAAGCTTTATGGGGGTACTGGAAAGCTTTATGGGGGTACTAGGAAGCATTATGGGAGTACTGGGAAGCATTATGGGGGTACTGGGAAGCATTACGGGGTACTGGGAAGCATGATGGGGTACTGGGAAGTTTTATGGGGGTACTGGGGAGCATGATAGGGTACCGGGAAGCATTATGGGGGTACTGGGAAGCATTATGGGGGTACTGGGAAGCATTATGGGGGTACTGGGAAGCATTACGGGGTACTGGGAAGCATTTTGGGGTACTGGGAAGCATGATGGGGTACTGGGAAGCTTTATGGGGGTACTGGGAAGCATGATGGGGTACCAGGAAGCATTATTGGGTACTGGGAAGCATTATTGGGTACTGGGAAGCTTTATGGGGGTACTGGGAAGCATTATGGGGTACTAGTAAGCTATGACACAGAGCTGAACAGTGGAATGTTGCTGGAGTTGGGGTTATAGTTGAATTGCTATGGTTCTCACCTGGCTCAACTCCGTCCCTTGCTCCATTCCCAGGATCGGTTGCCCGTCCTCTCCACAGATGACTCAAGTAAGCTCTGCAAAAAAGACAGAGAGAGATTTTTTTAAACTGGGGAAACAACTGTGCCTGTGTGAGGTTTGTAAGGCTCCCTGTATAATAGCCCCTGCCCTGCTACCTGGGAGACCCCCAACCACACAATGCACAGACACCTCCAACACCCCCCAAACACACACCCACCCACATAGCCGGTTCCGGATAAATGTTTAGACTAGAAAGTGGTCCCAAATAATTTTGGGGACCCCTGCTGTAAATGCTCTTTTACACTACATGCAATTCCAATTTGATGTGATAAAAAAAGTCCTGCATGCTGTGTTTTTCTTCTTGTGTTCATAGAAACCAGTCCACGAACTGCTAACTCACTGCACCCCCACCCCATCCCATCTCCCTCATTCCCCCTGCTTTGGCAATGCCTGTATTGAAACTTGGTCATGTCAATAAAGCTATTTTTGATTTGATAAGCTGGTCCCTGCAGAATCCAGGCCGGAAGCACAGCTATGCTGTGTGAAAAGAGGAGTGATTCCTGTCTTCCAGCCAGACAGCATGCAAGTACAGGAGAGTAGTGATGTCGCAAACCTCCGATTTTCGTTTTGCGAACCTTCGCGGCAGGTTCGGTTCGCGGAAAAGTTCGTGAACCGCAATAGACTTTAATGGGGAGGCGAACTTTGTAAAATAGAAAAAATTATGCTGGTCACAAAAGTGATGGAAAACATGTTTCAAGGGGTCTAACACCTGGAGGGGGGCATGGCGGAGTGGGATACATGCCCAAAGTCCCGGGGAAAAATCTGGATTTGACGCAAAGCAGCATTTTAAGGGCAGAAATCACATTGAATGCTAAATTGCAGGCCTAAAGTGCTTTAAAACATCTTGCATGTGTATACATCAATCAGGGAGTGTAATTAGAGTACTGCTTCACACTGACACACCAAACTCACTGTGTAACGCACCACAATCAGCTGTTTGCGTAGTGACGGCCGTGCTGGACTGGTGCGCAACATGGCCACAGTGCAGGCCGTGGCAGTTTTCCAGCCTATATGGTCGCCAGGCTGTGGTAGCTCAATGATAGAACAACAGTGACTGTCCAGCTGATCAAATTTGGGCTGTCCACAATGAAGCAGCGACCTTATTATCTTCTTGTATGTAGGTAGGCATAGGTAGGAGTCCCAGTATAGGTAGGTAGGCATAGGTAGGTGCCTCAGTAGTTAGCTAGGCATAGGTAGGAGACCCAGTATAGGTAGGTAGGCATAGGTAGGTGTCCCAGTATAGGTAGGTAGGCATAGGTAGGTGCCTCAGTAGTTAGCTAGGCATAGGTAGGAGTCCCAGTATAGGTAGGTAGGCATAGGTAGGAGTCCCAGTATAGGTAGGTAGGTGCCTCAGTAGTTAGCTAGGCATGCAGGAGTCCCAGTATAGGTAGGTAGGCATAGATAGGTGCCTCAGTAGTTAGCTAGGCATAGGTAGGAGTCCCAGTATAGGTAGGTAGACATAGTTAGGTCCCCTAGTATAGGTAGGTAGGTGTCCCCGTATAGGTAAGTAGGTGCCCCAGTAGTTAGGTAGGCATAGGTAGGTGTCCCAGTATAGATAGTTAGGCAGGGCCTGGTTGGCACAGTAATTACAATTACCAAGGTCCAGCTGCAACAGATAGGGCTGTATAATGTCAGTGTCAGTGAGCAACACCCCCCAAAAAAAGCACATCAGGAAAACATTAGCTCTCAAAAGAGCTGTTGAGGGGTGCTATTTTAGCAATAACAATCAGCCAGGAGCAAGCCAAGAGCCTAACTAAGCCTAACTAATCTTTCCCTAGGAGAAAAAATCTGCAGCAGCTCTCCCTAGTCTGTCTATTTGCAGCAGGCACACGAGTGAGTGTCATGGCCAGCGAGCCTGCCTTCTATAAGGGGGGGTCCAGGGCTTAGTGTAGCCTGAATGGCTATAATGTGCCTGCTGACTGTGATGCAGAGGGTCAAAGTTGACCCTCATAGTGCATTATGGGGCGAATCGAACTTCCGCAAAAGTTCGCCTGGTCCAGGCGAACGCGAACCACCAAAGTTCGCCTGGAACCGTTTGCCGGCGAACCGTTCGCTACATCTCTACATGAGAGCTTGTTGTGTAGACACAAGCAGAGTAGAGAGTGGGTGGAGCAGCTGTGTCAGAGCTCAGAGGGCACACTCTTCCAATCAGTGCTACAGTTAAACGGGCGGGACATACAGGGCACTCTCAGATACCATGGCTTCTCCATGCACTATAGAAGTGCATTCATCTTACAGACTCAGCAGCTGGATTGTCTATTTGTCACCCCGCCTACTCCTCACCCAGGGCTCTACGCCCCAGGGCTGGGCCGAGGCAGAGGCGAGAGAGGCTCCAGCCTTAGGGCGCAGTGTAGGAGGGGGCGCACAACTCACTCAGCTATCATTCCCTTTTTGTGTTTAAAGCATAAACAAATAAGACAAGGGGATGCATGGCAGTGACTGCAAGCCAGATAACTAGAGATTGTGTGTGTGTGTGTGTGTGTGTGTGTGTGTGTGTGTCTGGGTCACCTCTTAGTCTAATAGCAATCAGTGTGTGATGGCTGGGGTGGGAGGGATGGAGGGGCGCACTTTGGTGTCTCAGCCTCGGGTGCTGGAGGACATTGTACCAGCTCTGCTACGCCCTCCCCCACATCATTGTTTGTAGGCCAGTGGTCTGTAGTGATTGGATCCAAATGCAAGAGCACTGCTAGGTAACAGCATAGGATCTGTCTGTCTGTACAGTATTCTTTGCCAGAACTGTCACCCTAGCAATCGCATCAGATCACTACGGGTTGCAGCCATTACAGGTGTCCACTAATCTTAACGCAAACCTGAACTAAAAAAGTCAAAAATAAACATACACATGTCATATACAGTATACCTCTGTATAGTCTACTCATAAATCCCTTTCTCCTCTTCTGCGTACTGTTTGTCCAGTGTGATCAATAGAATTATCCGTCCTCCATTTTGAAAATGGCCATTACCTCATAACAGCTTCCTGGTCAGCACACTGTTAAACTGTGTCCATGTGAACCATAGTGAAACATGGGCATTACCTTGCTCATCAGTTGTTCTTTCAGTTATAATAAACTGAAATAAACTATTTGTTTTAAGATATTCCATGATTTTATTTTATGTTTAAAGTGGTTCTGTGGATAGTTTTTAAAAACAAGAACTGACACTTACCTGGGGCTTCTACCGGCCACCTGCAGCTGTCCTGTCCTGCTCCGTCCTCCTACGATCCTCTGTTCCCCGCCTCCTTTCACGGTCCAATTATTCATCTAACTAGACGAGTACAACTGTGCCTGCGCTGCCACGCGTGGCCTCACTCCTGTTCGTGTCTCCGGGAGCATAATGCGCAGGCGCAATATGAAAACATTTGTACTGCGCAGGAACTAGGACGTGTGCAGCCGTGCAGGCGCAGTTGCATTCGTCTAGTTTTTAAAAACTATACAGATAACCCCTTTAAACATTTACAAAGTAGATTGAGGGCTTGTTCACACCTAGGGCGTTTAGTTATTTTTTTCAGCACCAGCGATTTCAAAATCACCATAAAAGCGATTGTGCAATGATTCCTTATGGAACTGTTCATATCTGCTCGTTTTGTCTGCTTTCCGCTGCCTGCACCATTTTTGGGGAGATTTTGCTATAATGGAAGGTATAGGAAAAGCGCAAAACGCTCACAAAATCGCTTTATGCATCAATTGCATTTGCGCTTTCATGAATAAATACATTGTATTTATTCATTTCCGGGTGAAAGAGTTCACTTCCTGACTGACATCAGGAAGTGAACAAACGGAACCGCTCTGCAAAAGGGCTTAGAAAAATGCTTGATACAATATTTAAGTGCACAGGTAAGCGCTGGGATCGGGGAAACAAAAACCACTCACAAAATCGCAGAACGCTGGCCTCAGCGATTGCGATTTTAGATGTGAACACTGAACAAAGCCTTAGGGCCTGTTTCCACTACACACAGATTGGATGCAAAATGGATGCAGAAAACTGACTCCAATGAATGCCTATGGGCCTGTTTCCACTAAACGCAATTTTTTTGATACAGATTTTCCCATAGGCATTCATTGGAGTCAGTTTTTCTGCATTCATATAGCCAGATGTGTCCACAATATCAGTCACCCCCAGTATAGCCCGATGTGTCCTCTGTGTTTGGCACCTCCCAGTATAGATAGACAGATGTATCTCCAGGATTGCTGCCCCTCATTATAACTAAATGTGTCCCCAGGAATAGTGGTCCCCCATTATCGCCAGAAGCGCCCTCAGAATTAGTGAGTGCACCCAGGATTAGGGCCCCCCCACCATTATAGCCAGATCTGCCCCCAGTATAAAATTATACACTGAAAATTAAAATGTGTCCCCTCTTACTTTATCCCACCCCCCCAGGTGCACATTTTACCCTCCACCAGGGGTCCACGCACCCCCATAAGGGCCAGCCAGATGCCCCACCCCACACCCAGGCAGCCCCCTCGGTGGCCAGATCTGTTAAAAAAAGGATCAGAAAGCAGCCTGACTCACCTTATCTCGTTCCAGCGATCAGCCTGCAGCCCGAGCCTCCAATCCCAGCTCTGCACGCAGCCCTGTAATGCTGGATACCGGGTCCCGGCTTGATGACGTCATCAAGCCGGGCCCCGGCTATTCAGCATCACAGGGCTGCGTGGGGATCGGAGGCTCGGGCTGCAGGCTGATCGCTGGACCGAAATAAGGTGAGTCAGGCTGCTTTCTGATCCGTTTTTTTTTAACAGATCTGTCCACCGAGGGGAGAGATGAAGGATCACCGCTGTTTGCTACAGCGGTGATCGTTCATACGCGGGGGGATCACTAATTGGCTACAAGGGAACATTTTCCCTTTCACCAATTAGTATTGCAGCTTTTAGTGCCGGGAGGTGCGCTCTGAAGCGCACCTGTTCCTGCACAACAGGGCTGCAAGCAGATCAGTATACCTACGTGGCTGTGGCTTGGACGGTACCACAGCTGACGTAGATATACTGTATCAAAGGACAAAGTGGTTAAGAGCAGGAAAGAGATAAAAAGCTTCAATAGTTCATATATTTTAGCCCTTGCATACTTCAATTAATGTGTCATTGAGAAAAGGCCACGAAACAGTAAAAGCTTAAAAAGTTTATTGAAATATAAAATAAAACTGTGGGATAACTTTAAAATTCATTTTTAGAAGTAGGAGGATTGATACAATTGTTTATCTCAGTTTTTTTTCGCCTTGGATGTCCTTTAACTATCTCTGCCGCCTGGACGCGATCACGGGCGAGCCCCCGTGGTGTCCCCCGGTAGCCCTGGGATCAGTGAACGGGAACATGGTTCCCCATCACCGATCCGTCTCCCCAGCAGAAAAACTGAACGCTCTTACAAGCGGCTTCAGTTCTTTTGCCCGGAAAAATTTCCGCATCCCCTTGTACTTCCGCACAAGGAAGGGAAAAAAAAATTCAAGGTGGCCATCTTGTGGCCAAATAGTAAAACTACATCTACATATTTTTTACATTACAATTCACACATATAATAACATTAAAAATTAACTGTTTATTTCCCACACCAAAATATTACCCAAATAAAATTTTTAATGGAAAAAAAAATTACAATACAAAAAAAAAAAAAAAAAAGACATAAATAGTTAGCTAAGGGTCTGAACTTTTTAAATATGCATGTAAAGGGGGTATACTACGAACATTTTTTTAAATTATAAGCTTGTAAATAGTGATGGACGCAAAACGGAAAAAATGCACCTTTATTTCCAAATAAAATATTGGGGCCATACATTGTGATAGGGACAAAATTTAAATGGTGTCATAACTGAGACAAACGGGCAAATAAAATACATAGGTTTTAATTATGGAAGCGTGGATTATTTTAAAGCTATAATTGCCAAAAACTGAAATCATGAATTTTTTTCCATTTTTTTCCTTATTAATCCTGTTAAAATGCATTTATTAAAAAAAAATAATTCTTAGCAAAATGTACCACCCAAAGAAAGCCTAATTAGTGGCGGAAAAAACAAGATATAGATCAATAAATTGTGATAAGTAGTGATAAAGTTTTTAGCAAATGAATGGGAGGTGAAAATTGCTCTGATGCATAAGGTGAAAAATCCCCGCGGGCTGAAATGGTTAAGTACCCATTGAGTCCAGCATAAGTAACCCACATGTTGAGAACCTAGACCATAGGGCACTTAAGGAACTCTGTCTACTATCAAGTGGGCGCATGCTTAGTAGTGCATCTGCAGTGACAGCACTAACACCTGGAGATTGTGGCGGTAAGATCTTGGTTATACAACATATCCCAGGTTCAACTCTGTACCTGGCATTTGCTGTACAGTATAAACAAGATCTTACTGCTGAACTCTCAGCAACGGAGTGCCTAACTGCTACATGGACTTGCATTATAAATAAGCCTCTCCAAAGCAGTCTACTTCCTTTTTGTGGCTTTGCTAGCAGTAAACAGACAGAGAGGCCAGACCCATGGGCCTATGGTATGGCTGACTTTAGCTGGGGGAACATCTAGCTTTTGGGTGCATGAAAAAAGCGCGTGCAGAAAAAGGGCCCCACTAAATAACAAGACTGGAAATGAAAACGACAAGATATTAACTTTAAAAATTGTAACATAATTCATCAATACAGCTTAACCTAACCCTACTCTCACACAGAGCCATCCCCTGGTGGTGCCTAACCCTAACCACCGCCTGGTGGTGCCTAACCATAACCAGTCCCCCTGGTGGTGCCTAACCCTAACCACCCCCCTTGCACAAACACCTTTACACACATAGAAACAATAACATATTTGATTATTTAACCACTTTACCCCCGCGCGTACGTATTTCTCCGCCCCTTTTTCCATCCTTTAAAAACCAGGGACGGAGAAACACGTACTTTCCGCGTTCCCGACGCTGCCCGCGCTCCCGCTCGTAAACACGCCGCCCGCCGCTAGTAAAACCGCCGCCGCCCGCTCGCCCAGAGATCAATGAACGGGAAAATCCATTCCCGTTCGTTGATCTAAGCCCCGCAATGATCAGCTGCTCTCCTATGGGCAGCGCGATCATTGTGAGAAAAAACTCACGTGTCCAGCCTCCTTATTCTTCCTCCAAGCTTCCGGAAGGAAGCTTGGAGGTCGCATTAAAACAAAAAGTTACTGTGGCCATCTTGTGGCCAAATAGTAAACTACACCCTACACATTTTTTCACATACAAATAAATGACTTTTACACATAAAATTAACTCATTACCTCCCACACTCCCCATTTTTTTTTTTTTTGTAATTAAAAAAAAATTAAAAAATTTACAATTAAAAAAAATACATAAATAGTTACCTTAGGGACTGAACTTTTTAAATATTTATGTCAAGAGGGTATAACACTGTTACTTTATAAACTATGGGCTTGTAATTAGGGATGGACGCAAAACTGAAAAAAATGCACCTTTATTTCCAAATAAAATATTGGCGCCAAACATTGTGATAGGGACATAATTTAAATGGTTTTATAACCGGGACAAAAGGGCAAATACGTTTCATGGGTTTTAATTACAGTAGCATGCATTATTTAAAAACTATAATGGCCGAAAACTGTAAAATAATTATTTTTTTCCCCACATTTTTCCTATTTTCCCATTAAAACACATTTAGAAAAAAATTATTCTTGGCATAATGTCCCACCTAAAGAAAGCCTAATTGGTGGCGAAAAAAACAAGATATAGTTCATTTCATTGCGATAAGTAATAATAAAGTTATAGATGAATGAATGGATGGAGCGCTGAAAGGTGAAAATTGCTCTGGTGCTCAGGGGGTAAAACCCCTCAGTGGTGAAGTGGTTAAAATCTGTACAAACAATATAATATAACAAAAAAAACTATAGTGTTGCAAGTTTCTAAAATGATAACATATTTCAAACATTTTAATGTTCTAATGTTGATAATCATATTTATCCCATGCCCTGTTCTCTGCGCAGGCAGCACGGTGATGTAGTGGTTAGCACTCTTGTCTTGCAGCGCTGGGTCGCCAGTTTCAATCCCTGCTAGGTCAACATCTTCAAGGAGTTTGTATGTTCTCTCCATGTCTGCGTGGGTTTTCTCCGGGCACTCTGGTTTCCTCCCACAAGAAAACATACAGATAAGTTTATTGGCTTCCCCCTAAAATTGGCCCTAGACTGTGATGCATACACTAAACGATGCATACATAGATATATAACTATGGTAGGGATTAGATTGTGAGCTCCTTTGAGGGTCAGTTAAGTGACAAGACAATATACTCTGTACAGCACTGCGGAAGATGTTGGCGTTATATAAATACTAAATAATAATAATTGGGCACTGTGGGGAGGGGGGGGGGGGTAACTAACACTGGGGAAACATCTGTGCCTGTGCAGTGGCATAGCTAAGGAGCTATAGGCCCTGGTGCAAGTTTTACATGCCCCCCCCCCCCCCCCCAAGTACTGTATACATAACAATTGATACAGCGCACCAAAATCTGCCAAGGACAACCACAGTGTCAGAGGTGCAAGAAGGGGATGGGGAACAGCTTATTATTATCATTCAAATCATTAATAGAAGTGATCATAACAAGCACAGGACCAATATAGAGCTAATATTACAGACAGTTGCGGGCTCCTCTGTCCCAAGGGCCCTGGTGTGGTCGAGGCCTCTGCAACCCCTATTGCTACACCACTGTGCCTGTGTGAGGTTTGTAAGGCTCCCCGTATAATAGCCCCTGTCCTGCTATCGGAGAGACCCCCAACCACACCAATACACAGAAACCTGCAACACCCCCCAAACACCCACCCACTGCAGTGTAAAAGAAGCCTGAACCTGATCAGACTAGGGTGGAGAGGTTTGTCAGCTCCTCCCCTAGGTGTGGCCCGCAAACAGTGACATAGCTAAGGAGCTGTGGGCCCCGATGCCAGTTTTACATGGGTCCCCCCAAGCATTCTATACATAAGTCGATACGGCGCACCAAAACCTGCCAATGGCAACTACAGTGTCAGATGTGCAAGAAGGGGATGGGGAACAGTTTGTTAATGATTACTACCATTCAAAGCATCTATAGAAGTGATTATAATGAGCACAGGACCAATAGAGAGCTCATACTGCAGTTAAGGGAGGACCCCTCTGGCTCAAGGGCCCCGATGTGGTCGCAACCTCTGCACCCCCCTATTGCTACGCCCCTGCCAGCAAAACACCCAGGCCTGGAAAATCATCTTCTCAGTACTCACCCCATCCTGCTCTTCCTCTGTATATAGATCACGCTCTTCTTTCTCCTAAGCACAAGCTCAGACAACGCTCTGCTTTCTGCTCTGCTCAAGCTCACTCAACTGAATCAGTGAGTGACCAACTCAACTGAATCAGTGAGTGACCACTTTCCAACTTCCATTTTTTGTTTAATTTCAAAATATAACTGCCATTTGTAGCTGCCTCAGCAGTTGGAACTACAACTATGGGTGCTCCCGTAGACCAAAAAGCCTCCAATTTGATAAGCTTTGACTCTGAGATGGATTTGAAACTGGCAGATTTGTTTTTTCAAATAGAACATCTCAACATTCTTGACTTCTTCAAAGCCAGCTCACCAAAATCTGTTTAACTGATCTGTACTCCCAGCTAGAAATAAATAACTACTATTTCCTTTTTTTCCCCTTATAAGCAATTATAGTCTGGCACAGTGGATTATAGCAGTTATAATTTCAAATACATCTGTTTTTTTTTTATTTTTTTTATATTTTATTTTAAACACTTCTGGGGGGTTTAAGGGCCCTTTTCCACTTGTGCAGTGCGAATCGCCACGGTAAAATTTTGCATGCGGATGCGAATTGCGCATGCGGTTGTATGCAAATTTTCATGCAAATTCACATGAATGATGCTGTATGCAAGTTTAACCATGGCAGTGCCTGTGTGCTTTTCAATTGATTCCATGCGAATTTGCGTGTGAATTCGCATGAAAATTTGCATACACCCGCATAGCGGTATGCGAATTCTGATGGCTCTGCCATGGGAATTTTTCACACGGATGAAAACGCTCAGAAATCCTGACAAGTGGAAACAGTCCCATTCACTTGTATTGGCTATGCGAATTTGCATGCGGCAAACGCATGCGAATTCGCGATAGTGGAAACGGGCCCTAACACCTTCAGGCTTGTTTAACACCAGAAATCGGCGTCATTGATACGGTGCGTTGCGCCCGACGCACGGCATTGCACCATCAAAAACAGGCTTAAAGGGAACACTGCGCTATCGGGCGGTGTTCCCTGTCTGGCCGCTGGCCAAGCAGGAAGTGACACGCACGTGATGCGTACTTGCTGTCACTTCCTATTTCAGGTATTCAGAAGTGCACAGAAGCGTATTGTTAAAATATGCTTCCACGCATGCGCGCCAGGATGTCGCAATGGTGATTTAAAAAAAATGTACACATCGCCATAAACTAACATGACTTTCGGCCGACACAGATCGCTGCAGCATTAACGTAACTTTGGACCTGCGTCGGGGTTGCGGCGAAACGCCACTTCCGTCACGTCACACCGTAACGTCGCAGTATGAAAGTCTCCATAGACTTTCATTGCACAGCGGTGGGGTGCGGTGAAAATACTGCACCCCACCGCCTGGGTGTGAAAGGGCCCTCAGATTCCTGATCATTTTGGCATTTCAGCTGTGTTGCTATGATACAGCAATAACTTTGTATTTATTTTTTTCCATGACAATCTAGGCTTTCTTTGGGTAATATTTGTTTTAAGAAATATTTAAATTTATAGTAAAAACAAAATAATCGTAAATGCAGAAAATACACATTTTTTCATATTTCACCCTTCGTAAATTTCACATGACAAGCGCCACAGTTCTAAAACACCTATAAATATATTTATATGTCTATTTCGGGTATATAGGATACCCTACATGCCATATTTCATCTCTAGTTGGGAATGCGGCGTACCATTGTTGCCAGCCTTTGCGTCTGTAGGGATCCAATCGCGGTAGCACTGCTATGTAACAGCACAGGATCTGTCTGTCTGTACAGTGTTGTGTCCCAGAAATGTCACCCTAGTAATGGCATCCAATCACTACAGGTTGCAGCCATTACAGGTGTCCACTAATCTTAAAGCTAGTGTTGAGCCGAAATTTTTGAAATTTCGTGTTTCCTTAATTGCAGACGCAAATTTTGCTGCTACGACATGAATTTGAAATTTCATAATTGCCATACAAACCGTAAGTCGGAATTCTGTAAGTGAAATTTCGGTTATGTAATTTCATGTGTCGCAAATTTGTGTTTAACGCAAAATTTTGTAATTATATGTTTTCTATAGAAACACAGTTATTTTAGTTCCGAAAATGAACGTAATTTTGTTTCTAATAGTAATTATGCACATTTAGGCAATAACTAAACTCAGGAAAGTCACTCATTGATTGCAATTACTGATAATAAAAAGGCCCCTGCACATGCTGTCGCTTTAAATGTATCAGGAGGCTCTATCTGCAGCCACTGCTAAGGCCCAGTGCACACCAAAAACCTCTAGCAGATCTGCTAACGCAAGAGGTTTTTGAAGCAGATTATCAGAGAGATTCCTAGGCATGTATAGAGAGGTTTTCTAAACAAGCCTAGCGGTTTTTGGAACGTTTTTGTGTAGCAGATGTCATGTATTGTTACAGTAAAGCTGTTACTGAACAGCTACTGTAACAAAAACGCCTGGAACACCGCTCTGATCTAGCGTTTTTCAGAGCGGTTTGAGCTTTTCCTTTACTTTACATTGAGGCAGAAACGCTTCTGCAAACCGCAAAAATGCTGCAGGAGCCACGTTGGCAGTTTGCTAAAAACCTCAAACCGCTGGTGTGCACCATCCCATTGAGATACATTAGCCAAGCGGTTTCTGAAGCGGTAGCATTTTTGAAAATGCTCCCAAATCCACTTGGTGTGCACTAGGCCTAAGACAGGTGCTCTTTGTCATGGTGCACTTAGCAGTCATGCAGTGGCGTAGCTAAGGAGCTGTGGGCCTTGATGCAAGTTTTACAATGGGCCCCCCCCCAAGCACTCTATACATAACAATTGATACGGCGCACCAAATCCTGCCAATGGCAACTACAGTGTCAGAGGTGCAAGAAGGGGATGGGGAACAGTTTGTTAATGATTACCACTATTCAAAATATCTATAGAAGTGATTATTATGAGCACAGGACCAATAGAGAGCTAATTCTGTAGTTGAGGGAGGGCCCTCCGGGCCCCTCTGGCCCAAGGGCCCCGATGCGGTCGCTACCTCTGCAACCCCTATTGCTACGCCCCTGAGTCATGCGGAGACACTTTGTTTTGGACCTTGCAATATCTGATAATGCAAAAGTCCCTGCACGTGCTGTTGCTTTAACTGTATCAGGAGACTTTACTTGCAGCCTCTTCTAAGACAGGTACTCTTTGTCAAGATGCACTTAGTGGTCATGCATGCTGAAACACTTGGTTTTGGGCCTTGCAATATCTGATAATGCAAAGGTACCTGCAAGTGCTGTCACTTTAAATGTATCAGGAGTGGAACACAATTTTGAGAAAGGTCGAATTTGCGTGTTAAACACAAAATTCTGATTTGTTTGTGTTACGTAAACAATTGTAATTATGAAAAATATCGTAATTACGAAATTCCCCATAAACACGAAATTTCACGTAATTTCGGGAAAATCGCAAAATTTAGATTATGGCCATAATCGCAATTTTGCGAATTACGCAAAATTTCACATAATCGTAATTAGGTCATTATGCTCATCACTACTTAAATCAAACCTGAACTGAAAATTAAAAGTCAAAATAAACATACACATGTCATATACAGTATACCTCCGTATAGTCTACTCATCAATCCCTTTCTCCTCTCCTGCGTACTGTTTGTCCACTGTGATCAATGGAATTCGCCGACCTCCATTTTGAAAATGGCCATTACCCCATAACAGCTTCCTGGTCAGCACACTGCTTGGGCTGGTGCACACCGAGCGGGTTTTCTTGCGTTTTTACAACCGCTTGCGGCTGTGGACACGCTAGGGTAATGTATTTCAATGGGGTGGTTCACACCAGAGCGGGAGGCGTTTTGCTGAAACGCATACTCCCGGGCTGAGGCATTTTTTGGATTGCGGAGGCGTTTCTGCCTCCAATGTAAAGTATAGGAAAAACGCAAACCGCTCTGAAAAACGCCAGTTCAGAGCGGTTTTGCAGGCATTTTTGTTACAGAAGCTGTTCAGTAACAGCTTTACTGTAACAATATATGAAATCTACTACACAAAAAACGCTACCCAAAACCGCAAAACACTAGGTGAAACGCTTCATAAAAATAAGAAAAAGTGTTTCAAAAACCGCTAGCATTTTGTGGATCTGCTAGCGGTTTTTTGTGTGCACCAGGCCTCAAACTGTGTCCATGTGAACCATAGTGACACATGGACATGACCTTGCTCATCAGTTGTCCTTTCAGTTGTAATAAACTGAGGTAAACTATTTGTTTTAACCTCCTTGCCGGTTTTCCCGACCTGAGCTCGGGTAGAAAAAAGAAGCTGTTAGCGGTGATCCCGAGCTCAGGTCGGGGTAGGCAGTGCAGCACTTTACCTTCAGTTTTAGAGTTCCGCGCGCGATCGCGCTGCGCAGCGGGACTCCAGCCTCTCTCCCCGGCAGTGTGGGGTCTTTCTGTGGCCGCCGGGATCCCCATGTCCCCGCTATTCTTCCGGGGACACGGCGGCCAATTGGAGCAGCGGAGGGGGCGTGACGTCATCGGGGGCGGGGCTAATATTTAAAACGAACTTCTCTATATTAGAGAAATATAGAGACGTTCGTTTATATGTATATTACCGCCATCTTGTGGTCAAACTGAAAACTGCAGCGCTGGAGCCCAGTAAGGTAAATCTTTTATTCTGCTGCAGATCTCCCTGCCAGAAGGATTTTTTTCAGGTTTTAGGGTCTGAAAGAGTGGAAAAAAATTGCACCTCTTTTAGACCCTAAAATCTGAAAAGAATCAGAACAGCAAGGAGGTTAAGATATTCCATGGTTTTATTTTATGTTTAAAGTGGTTCTGTGGATAGTTTTTAAAAACAAAAACTGACACTTACCTGGGGCTTCTACCGGCCCCCTGCAGCTGTCCTGTCCTGCGCCGTCCTCCTACGATCCTCCGTTCCCCGCTGCCGGTCACGGTCCAATTATTCATCTACCTAGATGAATACAACTGTGCCTGCGCGGCCTCGCTCCTGTTCGCGTCTCCGGGAGCATAATGCGCAGGCGCAATATGAAAACATTTGTACTGCGCAGGAGCTAGGACGCGCGCAGCCGTGCAGGCGCAGTTGCATTCGTCTAGTTTTTAAAAACTATACAGATAACCCCTCTAAACATTTACAAAGTAGATTTAGGGCTTGTTCACACCTAGGGCGTTTAGTTATTTTTGCAGCGCCAGCGATTTCAAAATCACCGTAAAAGCGATTGTGCAATGATTCCTTATGGAACTGTTCATATCTGCTCGTTGTGTCTGCTTTCCACTGACCGAAGTGCTGCCTGCACCATTTTTGGGGAGATTTTGCTATAATGGAAGGTATAGGAAAAGCGCAAAACACTCACAAAATCGCTTTATGCATCAATTGCGTTTGCACTTTCATGAATACATACACTGTGTTTATTCATTTCCGGGTGAAAGAGTTCACTTCCTGACTGACATCAGGAAGTGAACAAACAGAACCGCTCTGCAAAAGGGCTCAGAAAAATGCTTTATACAATATCGAAGTCCACAGGTAAGTGCTGGGATCGGGGGGAAAAAAAATCACTCACAAAATCGCAAAACGCCGGCCTCAGCAATTGCGATTTTAGATGTGAACAAAGCCTTAGGGCCTATTTCCACTACACACAGATTGGATGCAGAAGAACTGACTCCAATGAATGCCTATGGGCCTGTTTCCACTAAACGCAATTTTTTTGATGCAGATTTTCCCACAGGCATTAATTGGAGTCAGTTTTTCTGCATTCATTCTGCATTCATTCTGCATCCAATCTGCGTGTAGTGGAAATAGGCCCTTAATGTTTTTCTTGACTCTGTTCAATGACAATCTATTAACCCTCCTGGCGGTTTGCTAAAAAATCGCCAGGGGGCAGCAAATCTTTTTTTTTTTTTTTTATTTTTTTTTTTTTCATGTAGCGAGACAAAGTCTCGCTACACGATAGCCGCTGCTCAGCGGCATCCCCCCAGCCCCTCCGATCGCCGCCGGCGATCAGGAGATCCCGTTCAAAGCCATGGCGACGGGGCGGGATGACGTCACCGACATCGACGTCGTGACGTCAAAGGGGATTCCTATCCACCCCATAGAGCTGCCTGGCACTGATTGGCCAGGCAGCGCTTGGGGTCTGGGGGGGGGGGGGGGCGGCTGCGGCGCGACAGATAGCGGCGGATCGGCGGGTAGCGGCGGCGATCGGGCACTGCACGCAGCTAGCAAAAAAAAAATTATGCAAATCGGCCCAGCGGGGCCTGAGCGGTGCCTTCCGGCGGCATAGCCCGAGCTCAGCTCGGGCTTACCGCCAGGAAGGTTAAGTGTCCCAGTGCTAAAACAGGAATAGTTGACCTTTTTATCTATCTCCTGCCCTCAGAAGCTCTTCTCTGCTAGGAAAGAGTTTTATGGCTGTAATTCCTTATCAGTGAGGGTTCTGCTATAATCTGACAAGGGTCCTACATGAGAGGAGCTTTCACTTACATGCCTGTAGGCTACTTTCACACCAAGACGTTGCGTTTTAGGGGACGTTAAGATCGCATAACATGCCCCTAATGCAACGCATGGTGGTGTTGAAGTTGGACGTCAGATTTAGCTGATAGGAAGTCCGGATCTTTTTAAAGATTCGGATCATTTGAATCGGATCATTGAAAAGATCCAGATCTTTGAACCGAATCATTTGAATCATTTTACTAGGGAAGCAGACTGGGGGAAATGACTAGCAGGACAGGACTTTCCCTGCACTGTACATTATGTATGTTCCTTTTTCTTCCAGACAGACATCCACTGTGAACCGAATCTTTCATTGTGATGATCCGGATGTTTCGACTCACAAAAAAGATCCGGATCAAATGAACGATTCGTTCATGATCCGGACAACACTACAGTTCCACCACGAATATTAATTAGCCATGTGGCTGGCTGTGTAGGAGGAGGGGAGACCTCCTCCTCCAACATTACTGAGCATGTGCACACAGTCTAACGCTGCTTAGCCCAGTATAACGCACAGCATGCAGCACTTTGTTCAAACGTGCTGCATTACAATGTAACCTAACGTGTGCACTGTGAACTGTGTGCAGTGTCACTGCCAGCCAGGCCCAGCACATTCAGTGACTAACTGTATCAGCTGCACATTGTGTAATACCCATTATTACTGCACTTGTGTTGCGGCGACAGCTTTTGTAATTCATACTGTGTGCAGTGCCACTGCCAGCCCAGGCCCAGCACATTCAGTGACTACTGTACCTGTGTGTGTGATAGGCAGCTGCACATTGTAATACCCATTACTGCATATACCTACCTAGCTGTTGGGACCCCCCCCCCCCCACCCCCCGATATGGACAAAACAGACAAACCAGGTGGCGGAAGAGGTAGCGGCAGACCTAGAGGAAGTCCACCTGGCAGGTGTGTGCGTGGTCGTGTTGATGTGAATTTGTGCGTCCCTGGCCCAAAGTACAGTGCTCAGAAGAAGGCATGTCCCATCACCTCCCAAAATTGTCAGGACGTGGTTGACTATTTAACACAGAACACCTCATGTTCCGCAGCCACTTATTTGGTGGTGAAATCACTGATTCACAGCCACTACTGCTACAACAATATGAAGGCGCTAAGCAAGTTACAGCACCTCATATGTGTGAGTTAGGCGACAATATGGACGTAATGGAGGAGGATGATGATAATGAAGTAGCTGCTGTTGGTGCATTTTTGGAGGTGTCTGAGGAAAGCGAAGCTGGGCAAGATCATGGCCGGATTTCCGCACAGGCCGAATAGGCCCGTTCCTAGGGCGGAAGAAAAGTAGCAAGAGAGCTGGGGCGGCTGTCACATACCGGTAGCAGATCAGCCGTTCGGCAATCAGCTGTCTGCTCCAGCCGCGCTGTTCTCCAGTAGTGATGGGTCGTTCGCGAACGAGCCGGCTCTAAGAGCCGGCTCTTTGCTGTGAACGACAAGAGCCGGCTCTCAGTTTTGAAAGAGCCGATGCCTCAGCCGCCTCACACAGCTCTGCTTTGCTGTGTAATAAAGGGAGCTGAGGCATGCTGGGAGATGTAGTCCTCCTCTTGCAGCTTGTAGGAGTGTATGCGGGGAGGAGCAGAGCAGTAGCAGGAGGGATTGCCCAGTCAGAGAAGCAGTCTTGAGTTGTCATGGAGACGGGGGCGGGGCTTTTACTCCGATTCTGAGTGGTGTCTAGTGATATTTAATAAAGAGCCGATTGAGAGCCATAAGAGCCGGCTCTTTCATGGGAGCCGATTCAGAAGAGCCGATTCTCCAAGAAGAGCCGGAATTCCCATCACTATTCTCCAGTCTCTCTTGCAAGTGCATACACGCAGCATGAGAGCGCCCCTCCCTTCCTCTCCACTCTGATGACACTGAAGGGAGGAGGGGCTGAGCTCTCTGCTAGCCAGCCGGGAGATTCAAGCGAGGAAGAGAACTGGTAACTATGCGGGCAGCGGGGCACTGTAAGCATGGAGGGGGCTGCGGGGAGGGGAAACAACGTGCAGCCAGCCATAGCGAGTGTCTCTCTCATAGTGAAGTGTGTCTGTCTGTCAGTAAATATGTTGCTGCAGCTAACTCTGTATTACTGCACAGTCACTCAGCCCCTATGGACTACGAGTGAGTGCCCAGCTGGGAGCTCTGTGTCTCTCTCCCCCTCCTTCCTCCCCCCTCCCTCCAAGCCCGTGATTTGTAGAAAGTGAGGCTGCTGCTGCGAGCCCAGCAATCGCTGCAGCCTTATCTATCAATAAGATAAGGAAACAGAGTTGCCTGGCTTTGTGTGTGAAGAGGAGAGCACATAGGAAGTAATGAGAGAGCAAATCTGGCTGTGATGCAATAACTGAAGCCTGTGTGACTATGACAGCAGAAATGATCTTACATCTCTCTGCTCATTGTAGACAGAATCCTGCTAGCCTGGCCATAATCTGCAGTGCTTCCTACCTTACTCCCAGAATGCTGTACTTCATGCCACCTCAACACTCATCCCGATGCGTACATTTGAAATCGGCGCCGGTAGACTTGGGCGCAGGATACAGCGGTATATGGCTGATCCTGCTTCTGCACAAGTCCGGGCCGATTTAATTACTATTCCCCCTCCAGGCCGACATGGATAGTGGGGGAATGAAATAATTCGGCTTCCAGCGATTGCTGGAGGCCGAATTATTATGTTTTTAAGCAACTTCGGCTCTGTCTTCTGACGGAGCCGACGTTACTCACTGAGCGCTTCAATAGGAATGATTCCTATTGAAGTCTATGGAGGCGCCGGCTGCGCCCAAATCTAGCAGCGCTGAAAAGCACTGCTCCGCATCCCGATGCCCTCTCCCATCTCCTGTCACTCTCACTGCTTCTCCCCTTTAACCCCCCCCCCCTTCCAGTCCTTACACTTCATACTCTCTCATCCTATCTGTCCTTCCCTCTTTATATCTCCAAAAGCATCCCACCACTGTCATGTAATGCTTTTAACCCCTGCTATGTGATCACAGAGGTGCAGCGCTTAGTGATCCTGATCGCCTAAGTGCCGGGCAGATGATGGGAAAAATCTGGTTCCAAACGTGGGATTTGTATAAACAATGGCACTGCCGCTGCCCGTGTGAACCAGCTCTAAGTATAATATAGTACTCATATCCCGCATACCACATTGCAGAGTAAATGGTCATGTCAATGATTATCCTCAGAGGAGCTCACAATCCCACCATAGTCACAGTATAATGACCTACTTATTTATTTACCTACTAAATTATTATGTATTCATATAGCACTGACCTCTTCTGCAGCACTGTACAGAGTACATATTCATGTCACTAACTGTCCTCAGAGGAGCTCACAATCTAATCCTACCATAGTCATAGTCTAATGTCCTGCCATATTATTATTACGTATTTATATAGCACTGTCATCTTCTGCAGCACTGTACAGAGTACATAGTCATGTCACTAACTGTCCTCAGAGGAGCTCACAATCTAATCCCTACCATAGTCATAGTCTAATGTCCTACCATATTATTATTATGTATTTGTATATCACTGACATCTTCTGCAGCGCTTTACAGAGTACATAGTCATGTCACTGACTGTCCTCAGAGGAGCTCACACTCTGATCCTACCATAGTCATAGTCTAATGTCCTACCATATTATTATTATTATGTATTCGTATACAATACAATAACATTTCTATAGTCAGCAGAAAACAAAGCAAGCGCTCACCAATATGGGCCGCATCTGAATGACTCACCACCTCATATGCACCGCTTAAATAGCTCAAATACACACTCAGCAATCAGACAGATGCAAAACATATGCATATGTTTTGCATCTGTCTGATTGCTGAGTGTGTATTTGAGCTATTTAACCCCCCCTGGCGGTTTGCAAAAAATCCGCCAGGGGGCAGCAAATCTTTTTTTTTAATTTTTTTTTTTTTTCATGTAGCGAGACAAAGTCTCGCTACATGATAGCCGCTGCTCAGCGGCATCCCCCCAGCCCCTCCGATCGCCGGAGGCGATCGGAGATCAGGAGATCCCGTTCAAAGAACGGGATCTCCTGGAGGGCTTCCCCCGTCGCCATGGCGACGGGCGGGATGACGTCACCGACGTCATCGACGTCGTGACGTCAGAGGGGACTCCGATCTGCCCCATAGCGCTGCCTGGCACTGATTGGCCAGGCAGCGCACGGGGTCTGGGGGGGGGGCGGCCGCGGCGAGAGGAATTGCGGCGGATCGGCGGGTAGCGGCGGCGATCAGATGCTACACGCAGCTAGCAAAGTGCTAGCTGCGTGTAGCAAAAAAAAAATTATGCAAATCGGCCCAGCGGGGCCTGAGCGGTGCCTCCCGGCGGCATAGCCCGTGCTCAGCACGGGCTTACCGCCAGGGAGGTTAAGCGGTGCATATGAGGTGGTGAGTCATTCAGATGCGGCCCATATTGGTGAGCGCTTGCTTTGTTTTCTGCTGTCTGTATTGAATGTAAGTTACACATTTTAGCGAAGCTGCTGCCAGGGTAAAGACATGTGCTTTTAACTTAGGTCATTTTAGTGTTAGGACATCTGCTCTGGAGATTTACCTCAACGTTGGTGCAGATGTCCAGTATATCTATATTTTTGCATGCAAAACTATGATGGAAGCTAAAATTTCTCCATAGACCAGTATTGCATTGTTTGGATGCGGGCGTACATTTTAGTCCAGGGGGGGCGGTGTGCGCCACAGCGATTAACCATTCAATTGTATAGTATTGGGTCAGGGATGCGCAGCCTTTTACCTATATTTTGTAACATTTCTATAGTGCTTTTCTCCCATAGGCTCCAAGCGCTTAGGCCCTCTCAGATTCAGTATAGCACTGACATCTGCTGCAGCACTATATGCCTAGCCTAACCCTAAATTGACAAATGACCTAACCACTTTTTTTTTTGTTGTAAATTCCTACCCCTGACCTGATATCCTGATCTATCAGTATCCCTAAACCCCCCATCCAATAACACTATCCTAACCCTGCCGATGTCATGGGGCGGCTGGTGATAGTGGGCCTAGGGCGGTAAAAAGTACAAATCCGGCCCTGGGCAGGATGATTATGATGACGATTAGATGCCACATATGTTCCCAATAGAAGAGATGAACAGGGGGACAGTTCGGAGGGGGAGTCAGAGAGGAGTAGGAGGAGATGAGTCCTGAAAGAAGCAGGGGGAGCTCGTCCTCAGAAACAGCTGGTGGCAGTATCCGGAGCCATTTATCGCCAGCTATGGACAGCCAGCCAACATGCCCTTCAACGTCAGCTGCTGACTCTGAGGCCACCATAGTGCCATCACCCCAGAGGGGCTCAGCAGTGTGGAAATTGTTTAGTGTGTCTGCCTCAGTTCGGAGTAAAGCCATCTTTTCTCTCTGTCTCCAAAAATTGAGCTGTGGAAAGGCCAACACTCACGTAGGGACAAGTGCCTTACGAAGGAACCTGGAGAAAAGGCACAAACAGCAATGGGAAGAGCACCTGAGCAAAACCACACAAAAGAAAAGCCACCCTCCTTCTCCTCTTCTTCCTTCAGGTGCAGCATCTTCAGCCGCTTTCTCCCTTGCACCTTCATAGCCACCCTCCTCCACTCCGCCTCTGCCCTTGAGCGGTTCCTGCTCCTCTGCCCACAGCAGCCAGGTGTCCGTGAATGAAATCTTTGAGCGGAAGAAGCCAATTTCTGCCAGTCACCCCCTTGCTCGCCGTCTGACAGCTGGCGTGGCGGAACTATTAGCTCGCCAGCTATTACCATACAAGCTGGTGGACTCTGAGGCTTTCCATAAATTTGTGGCCATTGGGACACCACAGTGGAAGATACCAGGCCGCACTTATTTTTGTAGAAAGGTGATACCCAAACTGTACCGTGAAGTTGAGAGGCAAGTGGTGTCATCTCTGGCGAACAGCGTTGGATCAAGGGTCCACCTGACCACTGCCAAGCATGGTCTGCCAAGCATGGTCAGGGCCGCTACATTACTTACACAGCCCATTGGGTTAACCTGGTGAACGATGGCAAACAGGGAGTACGTGGCTGCGCAGCGGACCAACTAGTGACACCTCCACGGCTTGCAGGCAGGCCTCTTGCCACCTCCTCTCTTTCTCCTCCTATACATCCTGCTACATCCTCTTTGCTGTCGTCGTCCTCCTCCTCCTTGGCTGAGTGGCAGTTCAACTCTAGTGGTGCTGCTATCTCCTCTCCCACTACACAGCCCCATCCCCCCCAGAGCCTATGCTGCATGCCAGGTACGACGGTGTCACGCCATCTTAGACATGTCTTGCCTTAAAGCGGAGAGTCACACTGGACCAGCTTTCCTGGCTGCTCTTAAACAGGTGGAGCACTGGCCAACCCCGCACCAGCTGGAGATCGGCAACGTGGTGTGTGACAACGGCAGCAATCTCCTGTCCGCTTTGAATTTGGGAAAGCTGACACATGTACCCTGCATGGCACATGTGTTGAATCTGGTCATTCAAAGATTTGTGTCAAAGTATCCAGGCTTAGAGAGCGTCCTGAAGCAGGCCAGGAAGTTGTGTGGGCATTTCAGGCGGTCTTAAATTACAGTAGAAGAACACAATCTGGGGAGATGGGGATGTTGTGGCCCAACAACTGGACACTGATGCAAAATGCATGCAGGCTCATGCGGCCATTTGAGGAGGTGATCAACCTGGTGAGTCGCACTGAAGGCACCATCAGCGACTTGATCCCCTACGCTTACTACCTGGAATGTGCCGTGCATAGAGTGGTGGATCAAGCTGTGGAGGAGCGTGAAGAGGAACAGTTGCGGCAGAAAGAGTCGTGGGAGCAATTTTCATCTGAACCAGATGTTTCCGTAACACCTGCGGCAGCACAGAGGGGGGAGGAGGAGGAAGAAGAGGAATCGTGTGGGGAAGAAGAGGAGTCAGACTCGGATGATGAGGAAGGTGTTTCTGTGGAGGAGGAAGAGGCAGCGGCAGAAGAACAACTGCAGCAGCTGTCACAGGGGGCTTGTGCTGCTCCACGTTCCCGTGGTATTGTTCATGGCTGGGGGGAGGAAGAGGACTTACGTAACGTCACTCAGGAAGAGCAAGAGGAGATGGATAGTACGTCTGGATCCGACTTTGTACAGATGGCGTCTCTCATGCTGTTCAGCCTGTTGAGGGACCCCCGTACAAAAAAACTCAAGTGGAATGAGCTGTACTGGGTGGCCATGCTACTTGACCCTCGGTACAGGCTCAAAGTGGCAGACCTGTTACCAACTCTCCTGAAGGCGGAAAGGATGCAGCATGTGCAGAACAAGCTGGCAACTATGCTTTGCAATGCATTTAAGGGTGATGTCACAGCACAACTCAATAAAGGTACCACTGCCAGTAATCCTCCTCCCATGTCCACGTAGGCAAGGACAGGACGCTCTAGCAATCTCATGGTGATGTCGGACATGCAGACATTCTTTAGTCCAAGGCCTTGCTGTAGCCCTTCGGGATCCACCCTCCACCAACGCCTGGATCGGCAGGTAGCCGACTACCTGGCCTTAAGTGTGGATGTAGACACTGTGAGCAGCGATGATGAACCCTTGGACTACTGGGTGCGCAGGCTTGACCTGTGGCCAGAGCTGTCCCAATTTGCCATCCAACTTCTGTCTTGCCCTGCCGCAAGCGTCCTGTGAGAAAGGACCTTCAGTGCAGCTGGAGGCATTGTCACTGAGAAGTCGCCTAAGTCACAAAAGTGTTCAGTACCTTACCTTTATCAAAATGAATGAGGCATGGATCCCGGAGGGCTACTGCCCACCCAAAGACTAAGTCAGTCCCCACACACAGCATCTCTGCCTGCACACCGTGCGAGTGGCTGCCTGCCCCAAGACTAAGTAGCTCCACACACAGCACCTCTGCCCGCCGGCCGCTTGACTGCCTTCTCAGCCACCACCAACAGGGTCCAGGACTCCAGGCGGATTCCTGAATTTGCAGCGGCCGCTATAATAATTTTTCTGGGTCGTCTACATGCCTGCCTAATTTTTCTGGTTGCACTGTGGGCGGCTGCAACAACAAAATAAAAGGCATGTACATGTGCCCATCCCCCTCCAGCTGCACTGAAGGTCCTTTCTCACAGGACGCTTGCGGCAGGGCAAGACAGAAGTTGGATGGCAAATTGGGACAGCTCTGGCCACAGGTCAAGCCTGCGCACCCAGTAGTCCAAGGGTTCATCATCGCTGCTCACAGTGTCTACATCCACACTTAAGGCCAGGTAGTCGGCTACCTGCCGATCCAGGCGTTGGTGGAGGGTGGATCCCGAAGGGCTACAGCAAGGCGTTGGACTAAAGAATGTCTGCATGTCCGACATCACCATGAGATTGCTAGAGCGTCCTGTCCTTGCCTACGTGGACATGGGAGGAGGATTACTGGCAGTGGTACCTTTATTGAGTTGTGCTGTGACATCACCCTTAAATGCATTGCAAAGCATAGTTGCCAGCTTGTTCTGCACATGCTGCATCCTTTCCGCCTTCAGGAGAGTTGGTAACAGGTCTGCCACTTTGAGCCTGTACCGAGGGTCAAGTAGCATGGCCACCCAGTACAGCTCATTCCACTTGAGTTTTTTTGTACGGGGGTCCCTCAACAGGCTGAACAGCATGAGAGACGCCATCTGCACAAAGTCGGATCCAGACGTACAATCCATCTCCTCTTGCTCTTCCTGAGTGACGTTACGTAAGTCCTCTTCCGTGGCTCTGAATACCTTGAAGTGTCTACTTTCCAAAATGGGGTCATTTGTGGGGTGTGTTCACTGTCCTGGCATTTTGGGGGGTGCCTAATTGTAAGCACCCCTGTAAAGCCTAAAGATGCTCATTGGACTTTGGGCCCCTTAGCGCAGTTAGGCTGCAAAAAAGTGCCACACATGTGGTATTGCCGTACTCAGGAGAAGTAGTATAATGTGTTTTGGGGTGTATTTTTACACATACCCATGCTGGGTGGGAGAAATATCTCCGTAAATGACAATTGTTTTATTTTTTTTTACACACAATTGTCTATTTATAGAGATATTTCTCCCACTCAGCATGGGTATGTGGAAAAATACACCCCAAAACACATTATACTACTTCTCCTGAGTACGGCGATACCACATGTGTGGCACTTTTTTGCACCCTAACTGCGCTAAGGGGCCCAAAGTTCAATGAGTACCTTTAGGATTTCACAGGTCATTTTGAGAAATTTCGTTTCAAGACTACTCCTCACGGTTTAGGGCCCCTAAAATGCCAGGACAGTATAGGAACCCCACAAATTACCCCATTTTAGAAAGAAGACACCCCAAGGTATTCCGTTAGGAGGATGATGAGTTCATAGAAGATTTTTTTTTTTTGTCACAAGTTAGCGGAAATTTTCACAAAGTGTCATTTTCCGCTAACTTGTAACAAAAAATAAAATCTTCTATGAACTCACCATACTCCTAACGGAATACCTTGGGGTGTCTTCTTTCTAAAATGGGGTCACTTGTGGGGTTCCTATACTGCCCTGGTATTTTAGGGGCCCTAAACCGTGAGGAGTAGTCTTGAACCCAAATGTCTCAAAATGACCTGTGAAATCCTAAAGGTACTCATTGGACTTTGGGCCCCTTAGCACAGTTAGGCTGCAAAAAAGTGCCACACATGTGGTACCGCCGTACTCAGGAGAAGTAGTATAATGTGTTTTGTGGTGTATTTTTACATATAACCATGCTGGGTGGGAGAAATATCTCTGTAAATGACACATTTTTGATTTTTTTTTTACTCACAATTGTCCATTTACAGAGAGATTTCTCCCACCCAGCATGGGTATGTGTAAAAATACACCACAAAACACATTATACAACTTCTTCTGAGTATGGCGATACCACATGTGTGACACTTTTTTGCAGCCTAGGTGCGCTAAGGGGCCCAACGTCCTATTCACAGGTCATTTTGAGGCATTTGTTTTCTAGACTACTACTCACGGTTTAGGGCCCCTAAAATGCCAGGGCAGTATAGGAACCCCACAAGTGACTCCATTTTAGAAAGAAGACACCCCAAGGTATTCCGTTAGGGGTATGGTGAGTTCATAGATTTTATTTTTTGTCACAAGTTAGTGAAAAATGACACTTTGTGAAAAAAACAATAAAAATCCAATTTCCGCTAACTTTTGACAAAAAATAAAATCTTCTATGAACTCATCATACACCTAACAGAATACCTTGGGGTGTCTTCTTTCTAAAATGGGGTCACTTGTGGGGTTCCTATACTGCCCTGGCATTTTACGGGCCCAAAACTGTGAGTAGTCTGGAAACCAAATTTCTCAAAATGACTGTTCAGGGGTATAAGCATCTGCAAATTTTGATGACAGGTGGTCTATGAGGGGGCAAATTTTGTGGAACCGGTCATAAGCAGGGTGGCCTCTTAGATGACAGGATGTTTGGGGCCTGATCTGATGGATAGGAGTGCTAGGGGGGTGACAGGAGGTGATGGGTGTCTCAGGGGGCGGTTAGAGGGGAAAATAGATGCAATAAATGCACTGGGGAGGTGATCGGAAGGGGGTCTGAGGGGGATCTGAGGGTTTGGCCGAGTGATCAGGAGCCCACACGGGGCAAATTAGGGCCTGATCTGATGGGTAGGTGTGCTAGGGGGTGACAGGAGGTGATTGATGGGTGTCTCAAGGTGTGATTAGAGGGGGGAAATAGATGCGAGCAATGCACTAGCGAGGTGATCAGGGCTGGGGTCTGAGGGCGTTCTGAGGTGTGGGCGGGTGATTGGGTGCCCGCAAGGGGCAGATTAGGGTCTAATCTGATGGGTAACAGTGACAGGTGGTGATAGGGGGTGATTGATGGGTAATTAGTGGGTGTTTAGAGGAGAGAAGAGATGTAAACACTGCACTTGGGAGGTGATCTGATGTCGGATCTGTGGGCGATCTATTGGTGTGGGTGGGTGATCAGATTGCCCGCAAGGGGCAGGTTAGGGGCTGATTGATGGGTGGCAGTGACAGGGGGTGATTGATGGGTGGCAGTGACAGGGTGTGATTGATAGGTGATTGACAGGTGATCAGTGGGTTATTACAGGGAATAACAGATGTAAATATTGCACTGGCGAATTGATAAAGGGGGGTCTGAGGGCAATCTGAGCGTGTGGGCGGGTGATTGGGTGCCCACAAGGGGCAGATTAGGGTCTAATCTGATGGGTAACCGTGACAGGTGGTGATAGGGGGTGATTGATGGGTAATTAGTGGGTGTTTAGAGGAGAGAAGAGATGTAAACACTGCACTTGGGAGGTGATCTGATGTCGGATCTGCGGGCGATCTATTGGTGTGGGTGGGTGATCAGATTGCCCGCAAGGGGCAGGTTAGGGGCTGATTGATGGGTAGCAGTGACGGGGTGGTTGACGGGGTGATTGACGGGTGATTGACGGGTGATCAGGGGGGATAGATGCATACAGTACACGGGGGGGGGGGGGGGGTCTGGGGAGAATCTGAGGGGTGGGGGGGTGATCAGGAGGAAGTAGGGGGCAGATTAGGGACTACAGTGGTCTGGGGGGTGGGCAGGGCACCCATACCTTGCTCGGGGGGGGGGGGGCGCAATTTTTACACCCTCGTCCTGGATGCATTTTAACCTAGAAACTGCACTGCTTATGTGTACCATTGTTCTTTCAGCTACGAGAAAGGCCTGCTGTGCCTGTCGCAGGAGGAATGGGAGAATGCTGTCATCTCATTTTCTAAAGCCATCAACCTCTGCCCAGAAAAGGTACTGTTCTTTCTAACAGTATAAACCATGTAGTTACATGAGGAGGCGGGACTTGTAGATTACAGGATGTAGGTGGGGAGAATTTGTAAGACCTCAATCTGCTAATAGGAAATGAGCTATGGATAGATGGGCTGCAGTACAGAAGAGGAGGGGACTCAGAGATAGACTAGGAAGGATTGCACAGCACCAGACAATTTGCACCGCACGTTATAGCTGCAGTGAGCCCCCCAAAAAACCTTCAATATAGGTGGGTAGCCTGGTATAGCTGCCCCCAGTATTGGTAGCTAGGTACAGTTGCCCCCAGTATAGGTTAGCCAGGTACAGTTGCCCCCAGGATAGGTTGGCCAGGCACTCTCTTCACTTCATGTTTCTGCCTGGTGCTGCCCCAGACTTCTGCCGCCTGGGGAAGTTGCCTCACTTGGCATCATGGGCAGACCGGGCATGGCATGGGTATTAGTGATTGGGGGTAGCGCCAGATACCGGTAGTACTTGTGGGGGTGGGGGAGATGACAGATTGATGTCTGTGTATTAGCAGCACAGGTACTATTAAATGTTTAAAAGGAAGAAAATGTGGCAGTCTCTATATCTATCTCCATACAGAGTCATCTTTCAGGTCATGCTGGTGCTGGCTCCTTTGCTCTCACTGTACTGTTCATTAATGCCATCTGGTGGTCACACTGTTGCACTGCAGATAGTTATATGTCAAGAGAGCGGAAGCCTTTTCTACAGCTGGGTGACTTCCAGTCTGCAGCACTTAACCTACAGAAAGCTTGTTCTGATGCCAACCCCTCTGAAGAGCACATAAAACTGCTGGCGGGGACATATTACCTGCAGGTGAGAGCATGGAAATAACTAACAAATTCATCTAGACCAGGGGTGTCAAACTCAAATACAAATGGGGCCAAAATTGAACACTGAGACCTAGTCGTTGGCCAACCTCAATGTCTACTGGTCACCTTATAAAGTTCCCTGGTGTCTAATGGCCTACTTCCAACGCCCATGCAGTTCTCTGGTGTCTAGTGGATCCCACCTACCCTAAACATTTCCCTATTGTTTCGTTTTTTCGCCTACCTCCCCCATATAGCTTCCCTGGTGGTCTAGAGTGGACCAAAAATAATGCAAAGTGGGGAAACCTCTTGAGGGCCAAATTTAATGGCTCTGAGGGCTTGATTTGGCCCACGGGCCGGAGTTTGACATGTACGATCTATTCTAGACAATATTAATTACATTTCCAGTAACCTTCCCCCACCCGGAAGTGTGAATGCGGCTATCCTGCCTGGCCATATGTGTGCATACTTGCAAATATTTGCAAATTACATTCCATAATTATTACATTATATGCAGCCTTACTTGCTTCTTAATGGTATTTGCTTAAAAACGGCCCTGACTTTTTATTGCACAAAGGAATTGTGTGCCTGGAGTAATATTGGTCCTGGGGGGTGCCATGCCCTTGATTAAGCCCAACACCTGAACTAAGCCACACCCCCACCATAGGCAAACACGGGGGATTACAGCTGCCCAGAATCCCCCCTCAGACCAGGGCCAGTGCAGTGTCTGGGGACAGGCACAAGTTAAGACACCAGAATATCTGCAGGCATCCTGCAGCTCACAGCACTGCCCCCTTTATTTCCTTGCTACAGTTGAGTTTTGATGGAGCAGCAGTATGTGTACAGAGCATTAGAGCAGCAGTGTGTGTACAGAGCATGGAGCAGTGGTGTGTGTACAGAGCATGGAGCAGCAGTGTGTGTACAGAGCATGGAGCAGCTTTGGGGAACTTAACAGTCAGATATGAGCACAGCCCTGTGCCCTGCTGTGTGAATGCTTCACTTTCCCCTTCATTACAGATGTCAGCTGTCCTCATTATTATCTGTATCCAAACTGCTCCTGATTGATCCCGTTGTCCATCGGGAGCAGATGGAACATTTAGGATGGGAAATTGCATTATGTGTACCCAGCATTATGGCCTACCATATTATTGTACTGTATTGTGCGTGGCTGAGGGAGACCTTTCAGGAATCCCCCCCCCCCCCCTTGAAAATCCTGGGCTTGCCCACTGGTGTTTGTGCCTCCTCCTACAGCCACAGTACTTTGCTGCATTTAGTAAATTTACTGACCTGCTTTTGGCCTTCTTGGGCTTGGTTAAAGCTTTATGTAATGCCCTTCAGTGGAATTCCCAGACGCTAACCTGAATTGGCACATGCCATATTGTATTGTGTTGTCGTGCTAGCCATTCATAGATGAAGGGACATGTGTAATTGAGCTGTACAGGGTCTTCTCAAAAAAATAAGCATATTGTGATAAAGTTCATTATTTTCTGTAATGTACTGATAAACATTAGACTTTCAAATATTTTAGATTCAAATACACACAACTGAAGTAGTTCAAGCCTTTTATTGTTTTAATATTGATGATTTTGGCATACAGCTCATGAAAACCCAAAATTCCTATCTCAAAAAATTAGCATATTTCATCCGACCAATAAAAGAAAAGTGTTTTTTAAAACAAAAAAAGTCAACCTGCAAATAATTATGTTCAGTTATGCACTCAATACTTGGTCGGGAATCCTTTTGCAGAAATGACTGCTTCAATGCGGCGTGGCATGGAGGCAATCAGCCTGAGGCACTGATCAGGTGTTATGGAGGCCCAGGATGCTTCGATTGCGGCGTTAAGCTCATCCAGAGTGTTGGGTCTTGCGTCTCTCAACTTTCTCTTCACAATATCCCACAGATTCTCTATGGGGTTCAGGTCAGGAAAGTTGGCAGGCCAATTGAGCACAGTAATACCATGGTCAGTAAACCATTTACCAGTGGTTTTGGCACTGTGAGCAGGTGCCAGGTCGCGCTGAAAAATAAAATCTTCATCTCCATAAAGCTTTTCAGCAGATGGAAGCATGAAGTGCTCCAATCTCTCCTCATAGCTAGCTGCATTGACCCTGCTCTTGATAAAACACAGTGGACCAACACCAGCAGCTGACATGGCACCTCAGACCATCACTGACTGTGGGTACTTGACACTGGACTTCAGGCATTTTGGCATTTCCCTCTCCCCAGTCTTCCTCCAGACTCTGGCACCTTGATTTATGAATAACATGTAAAAGTTGCTTTCATCCGAAAAAGGTACTTTGGACCACTGAGCAACTGTCCAGTGCTGCTTCTCTGTAGCCCAGGTCAGGTGCTTCTGCCGCTGTTTCTGGTTCAAAAGTGGGTTTATGCTTCCATCTGCTGAAAAGCTTTATGGAGATGAAGATTTTATTTTTCAGCACGACCTGGCACCTGCTCACAGTGCCAAAACCACTGGTAAATGGTTTACTGACCATGGTATTACTGTGCTCAATTGGCCTGCCAACTTTCCTGACCTGAACCCCATAGAGAATCTGAGATATTGTGAAGAGAAAGTTGAGAGACGCAAGACCCAACACTCTGGATGAGCTTAAGGCCGCTATCGAAGCATACTGGGCCTCCATAACACCTGAGCAGTGCCTCAGGCTGATTGCCTCCATGCCACGCCGCATTGAAGCAGTCATTTCTGCAAAAGGATTCCCGACCAAGTATTGAGTGCATAACTGAACATAATTATTTGATGGTTGACTTTTTTTGTTTTAAAAAATACTTTTCTTTTATTGGTCGGATGAAATATGCTAATTTTTTGAGATAGGAATTTTGGGTTTTCATGAGCTGTATGCCAAAATCATCAATATTAAAACATTAACCAGTTCACCCCCAAGGGTTTTTACCCTAACGGACCAGAGCAATTTTCACCTGTCAGTGCTCCTCCCTTTTATTCCCTAATAACTATATTACTACTTATCACAAGGAAATGATCTATACCTCGTTTTTTTCGCCACTAATTAGGCTTTCTGTGGGTAGTACATTTTGCTACGAATTTTTTTATTCTAATTGCATTTTAATTGGAAAAATACCAAAAAAATGGGAAAAAATCGTTATTTCTCAGTTTTCAGCCATTATAGTTTTAAAATTAAACATGCTCCTGTTGATAAAACCAACACATTGTATTTGCCCAGTAGTCCCGATTATTAAACCGTTTAAATTATGTCCCTATCACAATGTATGGCGACAATATATTATTTTGAAATATAGGTGTTATTTTTCTGTTTTGTTTTGTTTTTGTTCTGGCCATAAATACAAGCCCCTATGTAATAAAGTAAAATTATTTTTCCCTCATACAATATAGATTAAAAAAGCTGAGTCCCTAAGGCAACTATTTATTTATTTAATTATAGCTGATTTTTTTTTAAAAGTGGGTTTTTTTTGAGGGGGGAAAGGGTGGAAATGTAATTTAATTTTATTAATATTGTGTGGATATTATGTATTTGCCTGTATGTGCAATATACTTTTTGGCCACAAGATGGCGCTAGTGAACACTCTCCCATTAGGAAGTGATCACTTTTTTTTTCTTTTTACGTTTTAGCAACTGTGACAGTTTCCTGTTTTGTGAATGGATGCGGCCGCTGTTCGCGGTCGCGTCCATTCACTCCAGGCAGTGCGATTGGGTAGAGGACCGCTCGGTCCTCTTCCCCAATCACCCAACTCGGGAACCCGATGGAAACGGCGGCGGTAGCGGCGCGGACACGTGCGGAGCGGCGGCGGGAACGCGTGACGTATTAAACCGTCATGTTGCCATTAATAGGGGAAAGCATGACGTTTTAATACGTATGCTTGCCGTTAAATGGTTAAGTCTTGAACTACTTCAGTTGTGGGTATTTGAATCTAAAATATATGAAAGTCTAATGTTTATCAGTACATTACAAAAAATAATGAACTTTATCACATTATGATAATTTTTTGAGAAGATCCTGTATATTGCTGTGGCTTCTGCGCTGATCTCACAATTGTATTACTCTGCAGGGACAGAGCCTGTTTCAGCAGATGCGGCACATGGAAGCTTTGGAGTTCTTCACTCGTGCCTCTGAGCTGCAGCCACAAAACAGACATTACCGTATGCGCAGGTAAGATGGGTCAGCTCATGTATAGCAACAAGTTTAAAGTGTAACTCCGGAGTACAAATCACCTGTAAGGAGGATGACAAATTGTCATCTCTTCAGGAAAGCACCTGTTAGGTTCCAATACAGTTGGAGCCTTTGAAATTGGATGTTGTAATTTAGGGCCGGTTTCCACTACTTCAGTGATGCGACTTCCGCCGGTGCGGAAGTCAATTGATCTCCCGATGCGCATCTCCTGATGCGGAAGTCAGTTGAGGAGAGGGGACGCGGCTGCGGGCGGATGCGGCCGTGCGAGAATCTGTAGCATGCTGCAGATTCTCAGATCGCTCCGCATCGCTCGGTACAACATGCACGCAGTGGAAACTCTTCCATTGCCGTGCATGTTTCAGGACACCTATGTAGCCGCATCACACCGCTCCTAATGGAAACGGGCCCTTAGGTTACCCTGTGTAAGTACAGCCGTCAGTTACTGTTAAAAGTCATTATCATAATTATTTAATATTTCTATGGTTTTGGGATGTGGGAGGAAACCTGAGGAGCCAGAACTGCAAGGCGAGAGTGCTATCCAGTCCACTACACCACCAGGAAAGTAAGAGCTAAAACACATTATGGGGCCTTGAGCAAAACACCACATTGATTATTAAAGAGGACTAACACCGTAACAATACTTACAGTGAACTCTGTGTATGGCTGCCATAAGGATAACACAGACAAGCTGTTACACATATAAGATCCAAGTACATATGCCAGCAATAAAATATGGTGCGCATAAGGTGAGCCCCAGAGGAAAAGAAAATACAGGTAGTCCCCGACTTACGAACGACCGCCGACATGAACGGCATGGATTCTCTGTTTCCATGGGAACAAGTCAAAAAAAATTTCAAATCAAACTTGTATTTTTTGAGAAAATCAATTTAAAAAAAAATCTAAGAAAAAAATGGCTTTTAAACTTGTATAAAAAGGCACAAAAGGCAGAGGTGACACAGAGGGGGTCACTGGAGGCACAGAAGCGGTACAGGGGACTGAGATGGCACAATGTTCCGACTTAAGAACAGATTCAGGTTAAGAACTTTTTTTTAAACAAAACTTTTTATTGATTTTGACATAAAAAGATACAAACATTGAGGGATGCAGACAAGTTCACACATTCCTCGAGATTAAACATAATACAGGCAGAGAGAAAAAGATGACCTATTGGTCCAAGTATAAACCAGTACAGAATAATGACTTTACCAAACATTGCAGAATAATTTACATTCAATGATATTTGGCAGGTGGTACAATCTAAGGAGAGTTATGATTGTCTCCATCTGTGCATTGGGGAATATTGCTTCCCATGACCAATGACCAACCACACATCTTGCTGTAATTATAGAATGGCCCGTGGAGGACAATAATGTATATGTTACGGCCAGAACCCGAAGTGTGGCCACTTCGGGTTCTGGCCGGCCAATGTGCGAAGTGGCCGCAGCGCAGTGGCCAATGTTAAAAATATAATGATTACAATAAGTTCAATGTATTTTACGGCCGTCTCACTGCGGCCAAATGTATTACAACTTGGTTAATTTAATGAAATGAAGCCGGCGGCAATGTAATAGATGAAGCCGCCGGCTTTCGCACTGACTCCTATCCTCCTCCCCCCCCCCCTCTCTCCTCTCCCTGCCTCCTACACAATACGGAGCAGCCGGGGACATGCATGTCCCCGAGAGTCGTTCGTCGCTGCAGGGAAATCCTGCCGTTCCTGCAGAGCGGGTGCTGGCAGAAGCAATGTCTGCAGCCTCCCTGCTCTGCTTCCCCCGCCGCGACGAACGACTCTCGGGGACATGCATGTCCCCGGCTGCTCCGTATTGTATAGGAGGCAGGCAGAGGAGAGAGGCGGGGGGGGGGGGGGGGGGGGAAGGAGGAGGAGGCAATGCTAAAGCCGACGGCTTCATTACATTAACTTAACTAAAGTTGTAATACATTTGGCCGCAGCGAGACAGCCATAGAATACATTGAACTTATTGTAATCATTACATTTCTAACATTGGCCGCTGCGCTGCGGCCACTTAGCACATTGGCCGGCCAGAACCCGAAGTGGCCACACTTCGGGTTCTGGCCGTAACATATATATAGAACAGTGTCTCTCTGTGAAGAAAGGACACTATTATAAGTCTAGTATGACCCACCGGCCTATTTGAGCTTCCAGTGAAGGGCTATTAGTTGTGCTGAAAGAAAGGAAGAAAAGAGAGGTTATAAATAAAAGGTAAGTAAATCAGAAGAAGAAAAATGGAAAGATTTGGGCCCCCGGGGCCCCCACTTCCTTAACTCATCCTGTTAATTAACGAAACCGGCCAGCTCTTTCCAGACCATCCAGCCAGACCATATTTTGTCAAACTTGGCAGGACATCCCCGGCTAGCATATGTAAGTTTATAGAGTGGTAGCACTTTATTGATCTCATTGATCGTCCCCGCTCGCCGTGCGTGCGTCGGTTTTCGATCCCCTGCTCGTCCCCACCCGGCGCCGCTTATCTTCCGCTCAATTTTCTGCCATTGTCCCCTTGTGGGGAACGAGCAGGGAATTGGCGGCTCACAGATCGGACCTGTCGGAACTTATCAATCGAGCTGCATCAGCTGCTCGATTGATAAGGAACATCGCCTTACACTAAGCCCTTAACACTGGCCTCCCTATCTTCAATAACATTTAAAGAGACTGTTAGGCTTAAAATTGACTTGTCATAAAATAACCCCTCTTATTAACCACTTAAGCCCTCAGTCTTTTTCACTTGATGCATCCGAGCAATGTTCACCTCCCATTCATTAGCCTATAACTTTATCACTACTTCTCACAATGAACTGATCTATATCTTGTTTTTTCTGCCACCAATTAGGCTTTCTTTGGGGGGTACATTTTGCTAAGAGCTACCTAACAGTAAGAATAAGAAAAACACTGAAAAAATTCATTATTTCTCAGTTTTCGGCCATTATAGTTTTAAAATAATACATGCCTCCATAATTAAAACCCACGTATTGTATTTGCCCATTTGTCCCGGTTATTTCACCGTTTAAATTATGTCCCTATCACAATGTATGGCGACAATATTTTATTTTGAAATAAAAGAGCATTTTTTCCATTTTGCATCCATCACTATTTACAAGCATATAAAAAATAAAAAAAATAGAAATATTTCATCTTTACATTGATATTCAAAAAGTTTAGACCCTTAGGTAAATATCTGTATAATTTTTTTTTTTTTTTATTGTAATGTTTTTTTGTTTTTTTTTATTAAACATTTTATGTGGGTATTTTTGGGAGGGTGGGATGTAAATAGTGTTTAATTTGGGGAAATATATGTGTATTTTAATTTTTTTTTTTTTTACTTTTAGATGTAGTTTTACTTTTTGTTGAAATAAGAACAGAGGATGTGTGGCACTTCCCCTTTAAATGTGACTGGAAATGTAGAGAAGGGGTCTACAGTGGTATAGCCACAAGTCTGCAGTGCTCACCTGAGCCTGATGCTATAGATGCAAGACGTGTGCTCCGCTTGTGTGGCAGAAGAAAGCAAGTACATCATATAATCAAAAGATAAAGGAAAGCGTGCACCTTCCGTCTGTCATGTGCATTTATTGTGAAAAACGTCATCAAATGGCATACAGTATCTCACAAACGGTACTGGCATACCTATGTGGCGTGGTTCTCATTGCTGGTGGCAGAGGTGGGAGTGGGGATGACGGTGGGCCTAGCGACGGCCGTTTCGCGTCCTAGACGGACACATGGTCACGCTGCGTTCCAAGTATCCGTCTAGGACGCGATCTGCGTTTGATACATATTACTTATCCGCCCTTGGTGGAGGGGTACGCCCCCTTTTTTCTCCTGTCTACAGAGAGCGACTTTTATACCCGAGTGGGGTCGGGTACCAATTCTCCCCACCTGCCTTTCAAGTGGTTGCCTGCTGGTGACCCTTTTTTGTGAGTATAATTCTGCACGAACTATTTAGACAGATTTTCTCTGTTAAAACTATATTGCACTATTGGGCTCTCGGTGCCCTGTTTTTTTCTTTTGTTTTACAAGGTTGGATGTACACTCGAGGAAGGGGGTGACCCCGAAACATGTCGTGTTTGCAACTTTTTGAATAAACGCAAGTTTATTATCGCCAGTGGAGTGCCGACCTCGATTTTTGTTACTGTGTACAGAGTTGTGGAGTTAAAAACAAGAAACACCAAGAGCCCCAATAATGTAATATGTACTGGTAAATGGTCACTAGATAGAGTAAATATTGATACTCACAAACCAGAGTTACCATTAGGCAACCACTGTAAGGGCAGGTGGGGAGATTTCCAATACAGGACACACCCCTAATGGTCAGCTGACCGAGGTGATGTCACAGAGTAATCCAGGTTAACCCCGTAGGGTCAGTCCATACAAATTCTTACTGGGCACTACACATGAAATGTCTACCCTGCTAAAAACACCAAGGTAAACATGAGCGAAAGCATACATAAGCCTAAGCAGAAATACAGTAAACTTGAGGAAGGGGGTGACCCCGAAACATGTCCTGTTTGCAACTTTTTGAATAAATGCAAGTTTATTATCACCAGTGGAGTGCCGACCTCGATTTTTGTTACTGTGTACCTGAGATGGGCACACAAAAAACGTTATACTTACCTGGGGCTTCCTCCAGTCCCATGATCACCAATACATTCCTCGCCGTCCTCCCGATTGCCTCAGTTCCTCTGGTATCAGTCCCGGTAATCTGGCTCAGTCACGCCTGTCGGCTCTTCTGCAGATGTGCGGTGCATCTGCACATGCACAAAAGAGCCGACTGGGGCGACTAAGCCATATTACCGGGCACATCGGTGCCCACAAGGCTGGAGGAAACCCCGGGTACGTATAAAATCTTTTAGTGTGCCCCTCTCAGGTACACTTTAAAGAGGAACTTTAACCCAGGGTTTAACTTCATACCAATCAGTAGCTGATACCTCCTTTCCCTCAAGAAATCTCAAATAGGTGTGTGTGTGTGTGTGTGTGTGTGTGTGTGTGTGTGTGTGTGTGTGTGTGTGTGTGCGTGCGTGCGTGCGTGCGTGCGTGCGTGCGTGCGTGCGTGCGTGCGTGCGTGCGTGCGTGCGTGCGTGCGTGCGTTCCAACTGTCAGGCAAGCAGTATTTCCTTCTGTGCGTAGAGCTCTCCCTTAAACGAACATTCCGCACAGGTCACCTGGCAGAACTATAGATGTCACCACCAGTGATAAATTTCAGAATGTAAATCAGGGAGCTGAAAGATTTTATAATGGGCAAACACTAACCAGTACCAGGTGACCATATTACAGACTATAATTTGATGTACATATTCTCTGTTTTAGTTTTTTTAGGGAGGGATCATACTTTTCCTGGGCATGTAGGGAAACTGAAATAAGGTTCGTCATTAAAGTGTACCAGAGTTGTCAGAATACAGATTTGATTCTTACCTGGGGCTTCCTCCAGCCCCATTAGCACATCAAGTACCTCACACGGCCTGCCATTCAGCCGCGATCAGCCCAGGTAACTGGTTCAGTCCCGTCAGTTGGGGTCTTCTCCGCATGCGCGGACCTCCGGCACATGGGCAGAAGACCATGACTGAACCAGGTATCGGGGCTGATCGCGGCTGAGCGGCAGACCGTGGGAGGACAATGAGGGACTTGGACATGCTTATGGGGCTGGAGGAAGCCCCTGGTAAGTATCAAATCTTTGTATTCTAACAGCTCTGGTTGCCTTTAGTTAATGTGACGTATAGAGCTGAGATAGATGAATTGTCACTTTTTCTCAGCAATAATGGAGTTTCATTTCAAAGCCATTCTGAACTCGCTAGGTCTTCTCAAATGCTCCAGCAATGATGACACTCTGGAGCTTCTGACGACCGGTGTTTACTATCTTGTGGAGGCCTCCTATAGCCACTTCCAGGAGGGGTCTTGGTATGCAAGCTTTTTATATTCTCACTTCATTGCTTACTGGGGGGTAACACTGCGGTCATAGCCACTGACCTCCACTCAATGGGCTTGATTCACAAAGCATTGCTAACCATTGCACCACGCTAGTGAAAAGCCAGTTTAGGCATGATAAGTTTAGGCATGCTAAGTTTAGATACGTTTAGATCGCATACAAAGTCCCGCACGCAAAGCAGCGCCATTAAACTCTATGCGAAGTGCACCAAACTCTGCTAGCGCAAAACTTTTGATCAGCTGTGCACTGCGGTGCTAACCCATTTGGGCTTAAACTTATCATGCCTAAACTTATCACACCTAAACTTATCACACCTAAACTTATCACACCTAAACTTATCATGCCTAAACTGAGTTTAGGCATGATAAAGGGCTTTTCACCAGCGTGCTAACTGTTAGCACCGCTTTGTGAATCAGGCCCAATGTGTGGAATGATGGTGGGAGTAGTTTGGATGAGTGACGGGTCGGGCGAGACAGGATATTAGAGCAAAACAAGGGTTTTCTGGCACATGGAGCAGACACGGTCGTAACTTAAACCTCACCGCCCTCCCAGCAACACTGTCGGCCAGGCCCCCCATCAAGTGTACAAGAGAAATCGCCAGCGGGAGACTTGGGCGCAGGATACAGCCAATATACGGCTTACCCTGCTCGTGCTCAAGTCCCGACGGCGTTAATTACTATTCCCCCTCCAGGTCCACGTGGATGGTGGGGAATGATGTAATTCAGCTTCCAGCTATTGCTATCGCAGTGTTTTAACCCTTTCCACTCGTATGTCCCGCATAACGGGACATCGTGAATTCCGCGTTGCACTCGTATGTCCCGATATGCGGGACATCCCTGCAGCGGCGGTTTGCAGCGCATCGCGACCACCGCAAATGTATTACTACATGCCCACACTGTCAGTGCCCCCCAGGTGACATTTATATTTAATTGTCACTTCCTTTTCTTTCCTGTTTTTTTTATTTATTTTTTATAAAAAGTAGTTGCTGGTTCATCTTTGCAAATTCCATTCTGCAAAAAAAAATGAAAAATAATTGCAGATTATTTTTTTTTTCTTGCAGATTGCCTGCAAATAATGAATGGCATTTTATGGGATGGACTGGGGGAGGGTGTAAATAGTAGCCAGTATTTTATTGCTAATCTGCCCAATCGAAATACCAACGATTGCATTGTGTGTAGGGGCAGTAAGACCCCGGGTGGCGGGCATAAAACCACCTATTATTGCAAAACTTGCTCACGCAGGCCCAGATTACACCCAGGAAACTGTTTTTCAATTTACCATACCTTGGCTTTCTCCTCTGCTACCAGCCAATAGGAGATGCCAAGCTGTCCAAATAAGGTATCAAATTAAACGTTATAATGTGTTCTTTAAAATAAGATATACACTGTTACGGTGTTACGTTCCATGTTAAAATGAGAGAGTAAGAGGGAGAGCGCATTTCTTTAGGAAAGAACTCAGAGTGGAAAGGGTTAAAAGTAACTCCAGCTCCGTCTTCTTACTCACTGTGCGTCGCTATAGCTGCAATACCTATTATGGTCTATGGTGGCGCCAGCTGCACTGAAATCTCCTGCGCTATAATCCACGTGCTCGCTCCGTCACGTGCCTCTGCAAACCCCCACAAACACAGAGCACAGTACATTACTGCATTAGTGCCAAATGAAGCTGAAGTGGGTCGCAGTTCTTCAGGCTCCATGGCTGTTTGGCTAGATGAAGGTGTCCCATATCCCCAAAGTTGAAGACCGTTGGAGGTGAGGATGGGGGGAGCGGTCAGGCAGAAGGGTGTACACCCTTAATTTAATTAGTGGAATGATATAATAGTTAAAAAAAGCTTAACTTTAAATAGTGTGTCTAATCAGAGCAGAGGAGAAAAATTGACTCTAATTATATTTTAAAGCCACCTTCAGATATAGATCTAAATATAATACCTCCAGTGGCAGGCCATCTGGTCTCTCAATCATAAGGGCTCACTTAATGTTACTAAGCAGGAACATGAATTTAAGATCATCACCCAATGGTACAGGACACCTTCTGTGCTCAGCAAATTTGTGGAGGGAGTTGCGGATACATGCTGGTTTGTGGTTCTTCAGGAGCCGATTAACTGCATGTGTTCTGGCATGGCCCTCACCTGTCCACCTTTTGGACTCAAGTTCATAAGTGGACAGAGGAAATTGCCTCTACACAGATTCATAAGACCCCTGAATTTTTCTATTTGGCATTCTGACCCTTTTTCATGTAATAAATACTAGAAATGTATTCTTTTACACCTAGTTAACGCGGCCTGTGCGACCATTCCTTTTTTGTGGAAGAAACTGGACCTCCCTCATAGGTAAACACAGGGGGGATTACAGCTGCCCAGAATCCCCCCTTCAGACCAGGTCTGGGGACAGGCATAAGTTGAGAGAGCAGAATGTCTGCAGGCATCCTGCATCACATAGCACTGACCCCTTTCTTTCCCTGCTACAGTTGACTTTGGATGGAGCAGCAATGTGTACATAGCATGGAGCAGCTCTGGGGAACTTTACAGAGCTCAAAGCCAGGTATGAGCACAGCCCTGTGTCCCTGCTGGGTGAATGTTTCACTTTCCCTTTATTAGCAATGTCGGCTGTCCTTATTATCTGTATCCACTGCTCCCGATCGAATCCGTTGTCGGTCTTTCAGTTGGACGGGAAATTGCATTATGTGTACCCAGCATGATATCCTACCATATTATTATACTGTATTGTGCGTGGCTGAGGGAGACCTTACAGGAATCCCCCTCTTGAAAATCCTGGGTTTGCCCCTAATGTCCCCCAGTGGCTTGCCAGGTTAGACAAAACTGTGCAGATGGAGATCTTCTTTCTTTCTCAAGATAGAACAGAGAAATTTACACAGACTTTGGCCACCTGGGAGATGTTTAAATATTCAGAGGATTATAGAGCATTGGTGCAACTTGCCTAACCTGGTATATGATACTCCTGTTCCTTTTTCTATCTTCATACCTTTTCTTTTTCTCTTTCTCCTCTTCTTCTTTCACCTCTTTCCTCCTGATACTGAGGTGAGGAGCGGCACTTGTTACCACCTAATGGTGTTGGTGCAGTGACACCATGGACCTATGTCTCTACTGCATTTCCTTGTATCGTAGGAATTCCTGATGTTTCATGTTTCATCACTATTGCTATGACGTGTAGATATTCTGTTATGTGCCTTTAACCACTTCAGCCTTTAGTCATTATTCACCTTATGCATCCTAGCAATTTTCACCTCCCACTCATTCGCCAATAACGTTATCACTACTTATCACCATGAATCGATCTATATCCTTTCTTTGGGTGGTACATTTTGCTTAGAAGTATTTTTTTTCTAAATGCATTTTAAACGGGAATATTAAGAAAAATTTAAAAAAAATCATTATTTCTCAGTTTTCGGCCATTATAGCTTTAAAATAATACATGCTACCATAATTAAAACCTACGTATTTTATTTGCTCATTTGTCCCGGTTACTACACCATTTAAATTATGTCCCTATCACAATGTATGGCGCCAATATTTTATTTGGAAATAAAGGTGCATTTTTTTGCGTCCATCACTATTTACAAGCTTATAATTTAAAAAAATATTAGTAATATAGCCTCTTCACATGCATATTCAAAAAGTTCAGACCCTTAGGTAACTATTTATGTTTTTGTTTTTTTATTGTAGTTATTTTTTTTCATTCAAAATTTTATTTGGGTAATTTTTGGTGTGGGAGGTAAACAGTTAGTTTTAAATGTAATAATGTATGTTTATTTAATAAAAAAACGTATGTAGATGTAGTTTTACTATTTGGCCACAAGATGGCCACAGTCTTTTCTTTTCTTTTTTTAGCCTTGGAAGCGAGCACTCTCGCTTCCAGGAAGTATAGGGAGGACAGGAAACTTTTTTTTTCTTCACAAAGATCACAGCTTCTCAAAGAAGCCGTCGCTCTTTCTAGCGGGGGCATAGATCTTATGAATGGGAACTATTTTCCCATTCATTGACCTCTAGGCTACCGGGCTGTGGCACGGGAGCATGCAGCAGCAGCCTTTTGGACGTGACAGTCACGTTCAAAAGGCTAAAATGGTTAGTTGTGTTTTTTTATATAATTGTTATTATTCATATGTCTTTCTTATTGCAATGAGTGTTGTTGTTACGCTTATGTTGTAAAGCTGACATTTTTCAATAAAGTGCTAAATGTTTAAAAAAATCAAATAAATTAATACCTCACAGCTTGTTGGTTAGAATGGTCAAAGATTACCTTTTTAGCGTGACATGAGATTTTTTTTTTTTTGTAGCTAAAAATGTTGCCTTAAAAACGTAATCACATCACCAGATACAGGTATCTAAAAGAGAATCTGCAGTGAAAATAAATGTATGATATAATAAACTGTATGTGTAGTACAGCTAAGAAATAGAACATTAGTAGCAAAGCACAGAGTTTTATATTGTTTCCAGTACAGAAAGAGTTAAAAAAACTTCAGTTGTTATCTGTGCAAAAGAGCTTCTCTGAGCTCTCTGACCCAACTTTGATGGGGAGACAGTCCTATTTTCTGAAGCACTTATACATCAAAGAAACAGTGAGACTCAGCTTCAGATAAGGTTTTACTGCAGGGGAGTTCAAAGGGTCATTAGCTCTGCTCTATTTCATAGTTGAAAATACAGTGGCCCTTATGCAATTCATTTTTCCACCTTCTTCCTAGGAGAAAAATTTTCATCTTTGATTTAAAATAACTTTTTAGCACTTTGCAATGGAAAAAAAAGTATCAAAAAGTAGGTTAAAAGGTGCTATCAAAATTATTTTGAGTATATTTTTTTTTCCTTGCTGGTGGTTTAACCACTTCACCACTGAGGGGTTTTACCTTCTGAGCACCAGAGCAATTTTCACCTTTCAGCGCTCCTTCCATTCATTCGTCTATAACTTTATCATTACTTATCACAATGAAATGAACTATATCTTGTTTTTTCCGCCACCAATTAGGCTTTTTTTTAGGTGGGGCATTATGCCAAGAATTATTTTATTATAAATGTGTTTTAATGGGAAAATAGGAAAAATGTGGGAAAAAATTAATTATTTTTCAGTTTTCGGCCATTATAGTTTTTAAATAATGCATGCTACTGTAATTAAAACCCATGAAATTTATTTGCCCTTTTGTCCCGGTTATAAAACTGTTTAAATTATGTCCCTATCACAATGTTTGGCGCCAATATTTTTTGGGGAAATAAAGGTGCATTTTTTTCAGTTTTGCGTCCATTCCTAATTACAAGCCCATAGTTTATAAAGTAACAGTGTTGTAACCTCCTGACATAAATATTTAAAAGTTCAGTCCCTAAGGTAACTATTTATGTATTTTTTTTAAATTGTAAATTTTTTTAAAAATTTTTTTATTACAAAAAAACAAAACAAACGGGGAGTGTGGGAGGTAATGAGTTAATTTTTTGTGTATAAGTAATTCATTTGTATGTGAAAAATGTTTACGGTGTAGTTTTACTATTTGGCCACAAGATGGCAACAGTAACTTTTTGTTTAATCTTTAATGCGACTAGAAGGCTGGGTAAGCGGAAGTACTAGGAGGCTGGGTAAGTTTTTTTTTTTTTCACAATGATCGCGCTGCTTAGCGGAAAAGCAGCGGATCATTGCGGGGCTTAGATCAACGAATAGGAATGGATTTTCCCGTTCATTGATCTCCGGGCCAGCGGCGGGCGGCGTGTTTACCCGCGGGAGTGCGCGCGGGCCGCGGCGGCAGCGCGGAAAGTACAGATTTCTCCGTCCCTAGGGGTTAAAGGATGGAAAAAGGGACAGAGAAATTCGTACGGACGGGGGTAAAGTGGTTAAAAGAGATTTTACTGACCAGTTTTAAAAGATCACCTAGGAGAAAACTCAGGTGAAAAACTAAATTGCATATGGCCCAGTGTGTCGTTTGTAATTGCAAATGTGACAGAATGATGCAAGGTTATAAAAAAAATCTATATAATCAAAAATAAAAAATATGCAACTCTTTTCTTTGATACTACTTCTATTAACTATCATACTTTTTTTATTTGTTTGTTTTTGCTTCAATGTCACTTTAAAAGGAGCTAGTTTCAGGTTCTGTATATGGGGCTAATCTGCTGCTTGGATTGCATCATTCTGCTGTTCAAATTGCAAAGGGGAATGGACAGACTGAAGTTCTCTAAGGGGATTACAGCCTGCAACAATGACAGCTTTAAAAGGAAAAAACACAAAGACCGAGAGCCCAATATGGTGTAGTATGTCAACAATCAGATGGAGACAAAATAAAAGTAAATGATGGATGTACTCACAAGTCTGGGTTACCACAAAGGCAACCACTGTAACTGCAGGTGGAGACAATTAGAACCTGACCCCACTCAGGTGTTTAAAAATGTCGCTCTCTGTAGACGGAAAAATGGGGAAAGACCCCCTCCACCTGGGGTGGACTATTCAGCGATAAAAGAAGAGTGACAGAGGCGCCAACAAGTATAAAATGATTAAAACCCGCTTAAAAGGAGGGGTGCAGGTGGATGCACCACTCAGATAAAAATAGACCAGCCAATAAGCCGTTAATTAATAACAGTAAAATTTATTGGGGATTCTCCGTTTCACGGGCAATATATATATAAAAATCTACAAAAACAAGGAAAATTACACAAGATAATCCGAGTATCTGAACTTCTATATGAAAAGAGAAATGCTAATTTGCTCTTCTCCCCCCAGAATGGCCATAGACTGTGGTACTGACATTAGTGGTGTTACCCATTATTCTATACATTATTTGTACCTATAGGAAACACACTTTTATCAGAGGAATAAAAACACAGACACAGTTAAGATTAATACATATATTATAAAGAAAGAAGAAATATGAGATAATTCAACCAGAAAATACATTCATAAAATGTACAAAACTGTACAATACCCTCACATATCCCAGTTGATCCAGAGGAAGGCGAAAAACCCTTCAAGGCCTGGGCCAATTGGCCATAAAAGGGAAAAAATTCCTTCCCGACTCCAAATGGCAGTCAGATAAAATCCCTGGATCAACACCCCTAGAATTTTACATTCCCCCCCCACACACCTTTTAGGTAGCCAGGGTGCCCCCCTTTGAGTTAGCCAGAGTGCCCCCCCTTTAGGTAGCTGGCATGACCCCCTTTTATATAGCCAGATTACCCCCCTTTTAGTTAGCCAGATTGCCCCCTTTTAGTTAGCTAGAGTGTCCCCCTTTTAGTTAGCCAGAGTGCCCCCCCTCTTTTAAATAGCCAAATTGCCCCCCTTTCAGTTATCCAGATTTTCCCCCTATTAGTTAGCCAGATTGCCCACCTTTAAGGTAGCCAGAGTGTCCCCTTTTAGTTAGCCAGCATGCCCCCCCTTTTAGTTAGCCAGATTGCCCCCTTTTAGTTAGCCAGGGTGTCCCCCTTTTAGTTAGCCATAGTGTCCCCCTTTTATTTAGCCAGAGTGTCCCCCTTTTATTTAGCCAGAGTGTCCCCCTTTTAGTTAGCCAGATTGCCCCCCTTTTAGTTAGCCAGATTGCCCCCTTTTAGTTAGCCAGCATTCCCCCCTTTTAGTTAGCCAGATTTCCCCCCATTTTAGTTAGCCAGATTGCCCCCCTTTTAGTTAGCCAGATTGCCCCCCTTTTAGTTAGCCAGATTGCCTCCCTTTTAGTTAGCCAGATTGCCCCCTTTTAGTTAGCCAGCATTCCCCCCTTTTAGTTAGCCAGCATTCCCCCTTTTAGTTAGCCAGAATGACACCTTTTAGGTAGCCAGAGTGCCCTCCAATTTAAGTAGCCAGAGTGAAAGCTCTCCCCCCCCCCCCTATTTAGGTAGCCAGAGTGGCCAGATGTGACTGGGTGCAGCGATGGGACTCCTGCAGAGGGGACAGGTCCGGCTCTCCTGCAGCCAACGATCGATGCAGGTCTGGTGGAATTGGTGGTTGCACGGAAGTCGTCTGCAAGGAGAACAGAAATATACATTAATATCCAGACTGACAGAGGCTGTATGGGACACTAAATACAGCAAAGACAATAGAAATGTGTAACAGAAATGAGCATTACTTACCTTACCCTCTCTTCCTCCTGGATATCAGCGAGGCAGATGGCGCACATCCCATCATCTTCATCTGTGGATGGAGAAAATGCTTATTAGTACAATGAAGGCAGAATAGACCACAGAATACACAGAATACATGCAGGGAATCTCCCGTCTGTGTCCACTCTCCCCCCATCTCCACACCTAACACTAACCTCGCTCCTCTCCACAGTTAACACTAACCTCCCCCATCTCCACACCAAACACAAACCTCCCCATCTGCACACCTAACACTAACCTCCCCCCTCTCCACACGTAACCCTAACCTCCCCCCTTTCCACTCCTAACACTAACCTCACGCTTCTCCACTCCTTACACTAACCTCCCCCCTCGCCATTCCTAACTCTAACCTCCCCCCTCTCCACATGTAACCCTAACCTCCCCCCTCTCCACACCTAACCCTAACCTCCCCCTCTCCACTCCTAACACAAGGAAACATAAATAAAACTGCAAAAAAAGGCCTGTTATCCAGCGGTGTTCAGATGTGATGGGGTGCGGCGATGGGACTCCTGCAGAGGGGACAGGTCCGGCTCTCCTGCAGCCAACGATCGATGCAGGTCTGGTGGAAAGGGTGGTTGCACGGAAGTCGTCTGCAGGGAGAACAGAAATATACATTAATATCCAGACTGACAGAGGCTATATGTGACACTAAATACAGCAAAGACAATAGAAATGTGTAACAGAAATGAGCATTACTTACCTCACCCTCTCTTCCTGCTGGATATCAGCGAGGCAGATGGCGCACATCCCATCATCTTCCCGCTTCCTCTGTGGATGGAGAAAATGCTTATTAGCGCAATGAAGGCAGAATAGACCACAGAATACACAGATATTGCTGTATTTTCCACCGTAGCACCGTAACAACCTAACACTAACCTCACGCCTCTCCACTCCTAACATTAACTCCCCCCCCCTCTCTACTCCTAACACTAACCTCCCCCTCTCTCCATACCTCCCCTTAACCTCCCCCCCTTCACACCTAACCCTAACCTCCCCCTCTCCACCCCTAACACTAAGCTCCCCTGTCTCCACAGCTAACACTAACCTCCCCCCTCTCCACACCTAACCCTTACCTCCCCATCTCCACACCTAACCCTAACCTCCCCCCTCTACACACCTAACACAAACCTCCCCCCTCTCCACCCCTAACACTAACCTCTCCACACTCAACACTAACCTCCCCCATCTCCAAGCCTAACATAAATCTACCCCCCCCCCTCCACTCCTAACACTAACCTCCCCCATCTCCACATCTAACACAAACCTCCCCCTCTCCACTCCTAACACTAACCTCCCCCCCAGGGCCGAGGCAGAGGCTGGAGAGGCTCCAGCCTCAGGGCGCAGTGTAGGAGGGGGTGCACAATTCATTCAGTTGTCATTCCCAATTGTGTTTGAAGCAGAAAGAAATAGGAAAAGGGGATACATGGCAGTGACTGCAAGTCAGATAACTAGAGATTAAGGTATTGGGGAGGTTTGGGGCCCTGGGGCGCCTCTTAGTCTAGTAGCAATCAGTGTGTGACGGCTGGGGGGGAAGGATGGAGGGGCGCACTTTGGTGTCTCAGCCTTGGGTGCTGAAGGACGTTGTCCCAGCTCTGCTCCCCCCTCTCCACACCTAAAGCTAACCTACCCCCTCTCCACCCCTAACACTAACCTCACCACTCTCCACTACTAACACTAAGCTCCCCCCTCTCCACAGCTAACACTAACCTCCCCCATCTCCACACCTAACCCTAACCTCCCCCCTCTCCGCACCTAACACTAACCTCCCCCCTCTCCACACCTAACCCTAACCTTCCCCCTCTCCACACCTAACTTCCCCCTCCCCATACCTCCCCTTCACATGTTGTACTAACCTCCCCCTCTCCAATCCTAAAACTAACCTCGCGTCTCTCCACTCCTAACTCTAACCACCCCATCTCCAGTCTCCACACCTAACACAAACTTCCCCCCCTCTCCACCCCTAACATTAACCTCCCGCCTCTCCACTCCTAACACTAACCTCCCCCTCTCCACTCCTAACACTAACCTCCCCCCTCTCCACTCCTAACACTAACCTCCCCCCTCTCCACACTTAACCCTAACCTCCCTCTCCCCTCCACATGTTACACTAACCTCCCCCTTCTCCAATCCTAAAACTAACCTCGCGTCTCTACTCCTAACACAAACCTCACCCCACTCCACCCCTAACACTAACCTCACGCCTCCCCACTCCTAACACTAACCTCCCCCCTCTCCACCCCTAACCCTTACCTCCCCCATCACTACACCTAACACTAACCTCCCCCATCACTACACCTAACCCTAACCTCCCCATCTCCACACCTAACTCTAACCTCTCCACACCTAAAGCTAACCTCCCCCTTTCCACACCTAATACTAACTGCCCCTTTTTCCACATGTTATGCTGGGTACACTTGTTACGATTTTCCGCTCGATTTTCCCACCTGATAGTTTTTTCCGCTCGATTCTGCACTCGATTCTCTTATCTTCGCTCGTTTTTCTTATCTTTTTCCATTCACTTCTATGAGAAATCAAGCACAGAATCGATCGGGAGTAATATCGGACATGAGGGAATTTATAAATCAGATGCATCTATCATACGGAAAGTCGTAACGTATGTATCCAGCATAACATTAACCTCTCCCCCTTCTCCACACCTAACACTAACCTCCCCCCATCTACACCTACCACTACCTCCCTCCCTGCAACCTTTTTACCTAACATTAACTCTTGAGGCTAGGATATATTATAGCTTATTACTGTTCCCTGCACTACAGTGCACTAAAATGTACCCCCCCCCCCCAAAAAAAAAAAGGTTTATTCCTTTACCTTCTTTTGATCATCTTTACTCAGTGGCTCCTCCTCCTCCGGCTGCTCCTCCTCCGGCTGCTGACGATGGAGCGTCACCTGCAAATTTTCCTGTAAAATATATAAGTAAAAATGAGAAGCATACCAAGTTCTTACTTTCAGCCAATGGGACACAGTACAAAGGGACTCTTCTTAACCTCCTGAGCGTTACACCGCTCAAGAGGTTTTGTTACTTTTTGCCCGCTTTTAAAATAATTGTGCCTAATGACTGTAAAGCATATAGCTAGCACTAGGCTAGCTAGTAAAGGTGTTGGGTACCCTCTGATCGCCACCGCTCCCCCATTTATATGTTACCCAGCCTGGATCCAGCGATTGGCGCAGCCTCCCCGGACAGCTCTGGTCTTCACTATGGGGAGGATCGCAGATGACCTCATGACGTCGCTGACGTCATGCGCAAACCCGATCCTCCCCATAGAGAGACCGGTGCTGTGTCCCGGGAGGCTGCGTGATCGCTGGATCTAGGGGGGGGTAACGTATAAACGGGGGGATCGCGGGGATCCAGGGGTGCCCAGCACTCTTACAAGCTAGCCTAGTGCTAGCTATATGCTTTACAGTCATTAGGCACAATTATTTATTTATGGGGTACTCCTGGGGCCACAGAGCGGTATGCCCGACACAGTCTCGGGCACACCGCTAAGGAGGTTAAAGCGCTTCAGCAGTGTTTTGCAGACATGAGATTGATGGAAAACATCTCCATGCGACAATGTTACCCATCGCTGGAGCTCATGTATGCGAATCCTTATTGAAAATATGGAAACAAAATCTCTTACCGGAAGGGACCTCAGGTCAGCAAGGCGCGCTCCAGGTGCTCGAAAGGACAACACAAAAGCCAGTGGAGAGGTGGTCCCGAGTCCTACAAGTCCTACAAGTTCAATGAAAGGGAACATTTATTATTGAATGTGAAACTTTTTCAGGTTTTAAGAGTCTATATTCATGTTAGGGAGCTTTACTCTCTCTTCCTGTTCCAAAAGCATGATGGGAAGGGAGAGGAAATCTGCCCAGGGTACACTATTTTACTTTACAGAGTGGGGTAATACACAAGGGGTTGTATGCAATAAACTGCATTAACCTCCCTGGCGTTCTATTAAAATCGCCAGGGAGGCTGCGGGAGGGTTTTTTTTAAATTAAAAAAAAACTATTTCATGCAGCCAACTGAAAGTTGGCTGCATGAAAGCCCACTAGAGGGCGCTCCGGATCCGCACTTTCGATCGCCTCCGGCGATCAAAAGTAACAAGGAAGGCCGCAACGAGCGGCCTTCCTTGTTTCGCTTTCCTCGTCGCCATGGCGACGAGCGGAGTGACGTCATGGACGTCAGCCGACGTCCTGACGTCTGCCGCCTCCGATCCAGCCCTTAGCGCTGGCCGGAACTGTTTGTTCCGGCTGCGCTGGGCTCGGGCGGCTGGGGGGACCCTCTTTCGCCGCTGCTCGCGGCGGATCGCCGCAGAGCGGCGGCGATCAGGCAGCACACGCGGCTGGCAAAGTGCCGGCTGCGTGTGCTGCTTTTTATTTGATAGAAATCGGCCCAGCGGGGCCTGAGGAATCCTCCTGCGCAGGTTACCCCGAGCTGAGCTCGGGATAACCGGCAAGGGGGTTAAGCAGAATTACATGCGTAAAGTTTTATGCATGATGAGTAGAGCGTAATGCATTGCATGTAATGTATTGCATTCTGCCCTACTCATGATGAAGTAAGACTTTACACACAAAATGTTGCTTAAATTGACATATGTCTGCTTACAATACTGTTAGTACATATTTTAGTTCTGTTGAACAATGTTAGTTGCTGGTTAGGCAATATTCAGATATGACTTAATGTATAGTCTGTATAGGATGACCAATTTCAAATACCATAATTCAGTATAGTCCTATTTTTGACACCTATGGTATATATAATGATGATTTATTGGGATGTATGCTTATAAGGGTCATATGCTTATAACGTCTACATTATGTCATACTTATACTTCATTTATAAATATATGCTGTATGTGAATGATATGTTGGAATTTGCCAATAAAAAGATTTTGAAAAAAAAAAATGTTGCTTAACACAGTTTATTGCATACACCCCAAAAGTTCTTAAAGAGTACCTACCATAAAGTATACCTTGTAGTTAATTTACTCCTCATTGTTCCCTAACATAGGATTGGTGATTGAATGGGTGACTGCATAGCTCACAACTGTCCTTTTTTCGGATGGACAGTCCCTCTTTGGGAGCCCTGTTCCTCTGCCCCTCTTTCCTCCTCATTTGTCCCTCTTTCAGGACTTTGTCCCTCTTTCTATGTAAATATAGATATTTCTCTACTAAAATGTGTTTAAATTGACTCTAAAGTTTATTCCATCCTTTAAATTGATATATTACTATTTTTAAAATGTTAATATGACGGAAAATGAACCAGGATAGAAAGGAGCAGTGTGGTTTGAATTATAAAACAACATATTTTTCTTATGAAATCTTTATGGTATGCGCGACGAGGGGTGTTCTGCTCAGAAATGTTTAATCAGAGTCAGCGGTGGCAGGCCCGGATTTACCTGACAGGAGCCTATAGGCACAGATGCCCTGGCACTCTAGACTTATCCCTCCATGAACCTACAAATCCCGCCTGTCTACAGGTGCCCCTTAGTATTAGGCGGCTAGAAGTACCCTCAACAATAAGTAGCTAGAGGTGCCCCCTAGTATTGGGTAGTTAGAAGAACCTCAGTATTAAGTAGCTAGAGGTGCCCCTGACTGAAGGGTGATCTTGTCAGTGGAAAGACCAGGGTGAGTAACCTCTCATTTACACTCCACTCAGGACTCTGTATAGGAAAGGAGGGAGGGAGGGAGGCACTCAGGGAGGGCCTGTAGGCATGTGCCTGCAGTGCCTTATGGTAAATCCGGCCCTGAGCGTTGGTGTATTCAGCAAAGGATGGTAAAGTTGCAATGCACAGGGAGTCCATAGAGCAATTTTACCAGTACCTCTGACAACAAAGCAGCACATGCAGGGCTGTGGAGTCGGTACACAAATTATCCAACTCTGACTCCTCAGTTTATGAAACCAGCGACTCCAGGCACCCAAAACTTTGCTCCAACTCCGACTCCAAAGCCCTTAGCACACGTTGTGCAATTAGTGTGACCAATGTTACCTAGATAATGCTTGCATTACCTGGGTACCGCACCAGTGTTCCCCACCTCTGTCCTCAAGGCCCACCAACAGTGCATGTTTTGTGGAAATCCACAGAGGTATTTGATCAGCTCTACTGAGACACTAATTACCCCACCTGTGATTGTGTGTGGATTCCTGCAAAACATGTACTGTTGGTGGGCCTTGAGGACAGGGTTGGGGAACTGTGCTCTACTTGCAAAGCTTTGCTGAATACACCCCAATATTTCTATTCAACCTAATGTATAATCTTTAAAAAATGTAAAATTGTGTTATAGAAGCCTTTACCCCGCTTGATCTCTGACAGAACATTCCTCTATCAGATGGCACACTTGGCCAAGCTAACAAGGTTATGAGGTGATGTGCTGCCCTCTCCCTCTGCAGATGTGGCGATGTGCATGCCAGCAGGACTGGTGTTTCTTGAATGACTTACATTGTATATACAGTGACTTACCAACAGGAACATTAACGTTGATCCTGTGACGTATTCTGGGGAGGCGCAAGGTCACGCGCACTGCAAGGTTGTTTCCCCACTGTGAGGTTGCCACTTCCCTCCACCGGTCTTGAGGGTGCTCCGAAATCGCAACTCTTAGACTAAAGTTGACGAGTCGGATGCCCTCTGCTTCAGAGGTGACGGAAGTTGGAATGTGCACATGGACTTCCACTAGAAAGGGACAAGAGAAGATGGGGTCAGAAATCATTACATTACCGCTCTTCTATCTAGCAACTTCTAGTTGCTTTACTGTCCTATCCCTAACCTTACTGCCTAGGTTACACCTGACCCTAATCACTCCCTCCTTCTATGCCTTTCCCTAACCTAACTGCCTGGGTTACACCTGACCCAAATAACTTCCTCCTTCTATGACTATCCCTAACCTCACTGCCTGAGTTACACCTGACCCAAATCACTTCCTCTTTCTATGACTATCCCTAACCTTACTGGCTGGGTTACACCTGACCCAAATCACTCCCTCCTTCTATGACTATCCCTAACCTAACTGCCTGGGTTACACCTGACCCAAATCACTTCCTCCTTCTATGACTATCCCTAACCTTGCTGCCTGGGTTACACCTGACCCAAATCACTTCCTCCTTCTATGACTATCCCTAACCTAACTGCCTGGTTTACACCTGACCCAAATCACTTCCTCCATCTATGCCTATCTCTAATCTTACTGCCTGGGTTACACCTGACTCTAATCACTACCTCCTTCTATGACTATCCCTAACCTAACTGCCTGGGTTCCCTAACCTTACTGCCTGGGTTACACCTGACCCAAATCACTTCCTCCTTCTATGACTATCCCTAACCTTACTGCCTGGGTTACACCTGACCCAAATCACTTCCTTCTTCTATGACTATCCCTAACCTTACTGCCTGGGCTACACCTAACCCTAATCACTTCCTCCATCTATGCCTATCTCTAATCTTACTGCCTGGGTTACACCTGACTCTAATCACTACCTCGTTCTATGACTATAGGCCCATACACACGTCGGATTTTTCCGAACGACGGGTCGTTTGAACGTCCTGTCGTTCAGTCGTCCGCACGCCAAATCGGGCTTGTGTACAGACTATCGTTCGGGTGACAAGACTGGTTTTGAGCGATCCGCCGGGCGGATCGCTCAAGACCAGTCTTATCACCTGAACGACAGTCTGTACACACGTCCGATTTGGCGTGCGGACGACGGGATGTTCAAACGACCCGTCGTTCGGAAAAATCCGACGTGTGTATGGGCCTTATCCCTAACCTTACTGTCTGGGCTACACCTGACCCAAATCACTTCCTCCTTCTATGACTATCCGTAACCTTATTGCCTGGGTTACACCTGACCCAAATCACTTCCTCCCTCTATGACTATCCCTAACCTTACTGCCTGGGTCCTGACCCTAATCACTCCCTCCTCCCATGCCTTTCCCTAACCTTACTGCCTGGGTTACACCTGACCTTAACCACTCCCTCTTTCTATGACTATCCCTAACCTTCCTGCCTGGGTTACACCTAACCCTAATCACTAAGTCCTCCCATGCCTTAAAGGAGTGATCCAAGGAGTGATCCAAGGAGTGATCCAAGCTGCTAAAAAAAAGAAAAAAAAAAAGATCCACTTGCCTGGGGCTTCCTCCAGCCCATGGCAGCCGTCCTGTGCCCTCGCCGCAGCTCCAGTGGCTCCCGGCCTTCTCCGCTGGTGCAGCCGACCGATCGGGTTCCGGGTCGCCTTCTTCTGCGCCCCACCGCGTGGGTCACATGGTCTCGCCGACGTCATCAGGACAGTACTGCACAGGTGCAGAACTATTGCGTCTGTGCAGTACCGTCCTGATGACGTCGGAGAGACCACGTGACCCGCGTAGTGGAGCGCAGAAGAAGCCGACCCGGAACCCAACCTGGCGAGGTCAGCTGCACCAACGGAGAAGACCGGGAGCCACCGGAGCTGCGGTGAGGGCACAGGATGGCTGTCACGGGTTGGATGAAGCTCCAGGTAAATGGATCTTTTTTTTTTTTTAGCAGCTTGGATGTATTCTTTAACACCAACCTTTACTATTTAGTTATATCACCCTCCTCATTCACCTAAACTTTATCTCCCAACTAACCTGGTTTTGGATACAAACCTGTCCAGCAAGTGAAAAGACATGGGAGCTGCATGGCAGACGCAGTGGCATGTCTTACAACTGTCCCTGTTTTGGAAACAAATCCCACAGTCCCTCTATTCCATTCTAAAATCCCATATATTGTACCAACATACATGGTTTGTTTAAAAAAATATATTTACCATTGTGGGGCTACATTATGAAAGGGTTATGCACAATCCGTAAATGCTTGTTTTGTGTTTGTCAGTTTGCCTAAACGTGCCACACAATGCAATGTGTCTGTCAGCGTCACAGTAGAGTGCATGTCAGTGTCACAGTAGAGAGCATGTCAGTGTCACAGTGCAATGTGGCAATCAGAGTCACCAGTGTGTGCTTGTCATTTTGTCATTGTTGCTGTATAGTGTCTCAATGTCACAGTGCAGTGTGTCTGTCAGTGTCACAGTGCAGTGTGTCTGTCAGCGTCACTGTGCAGTGTGTCTGTCAGTGTCACAGTGCAGCGTGTCTGTCAGCGTCACAGTGCAGCGTGTCTGTCAGCGTCACAGTGCAGCGTGTCTGTCAGCGTCACAGTGCAGCGTGTCTGTCAGCGTCAAAGTGCAGCGTGTCTGTCAGTATCACAGTGCAGTGTGTCTGTCAGCGTCACAGTGCAGCGTGTCTGTCAGTATCACAGTGTAGCGTGTCTGTTAGTGTCACAGTGTAGTGTGTCTGTAAGTGTCATAGGTCAGCCCCTGTTAATGGTCAGTAGTCCCAGTCACTGTAGCCCCATCAGTGGTAACTGCAGTCCCATTTGTACACAGAGGTAAAATTGCATTCTAGACCCAATGCTTGTCAGAGTGGTCCCGGTCAGTACAGCCCCGGTCCATCACTAGTCACACACCAGGGAGGCAATGGTAAGCAGAAACACAGTTTATGGGTACTGGAAACATGTAATACACTATAAGGGGACAGAGAAGCTGGAGGCTGGGATACATTATGGGTACTGGAAACATGTAATACACTATGGGGGTACAGAGAAGCTGGAGGCTGGGATACATTATGCGGTGCTGGAAATATTGGACACCTTATGGGCTCCTGAGAAGCCGGGACATATGAGAGTGCTGGGAAGCTGGGACACATTTAGGAGCATAGCAAGAAATGACTGGACCCCATAGCCCCTGTATACAACTGCCTCCATCTTGCTTCTTCATGCCCTTAAGGGGAGGTTTTTGATATATTGTTCAAATGGGATGCTCAGGTCCCTTTAAAGAGACCCAAGCACCACAAACGACAAATAAATAAAAGAAAGCTTTTTTTTCATTCGACTGAAAAATCTGATCGGATTTCTCATTTTTTCCGATTTATATCGATCCGGAATGATAGATATTTATTTTCAATTTTTTTAAAGATTGTATGGTGTGTGTTAGATTGTCAGTTTATTTATATACACACCCTAGCCCTTTTCTCAGAGTTTGCAATCAGTTTTATCATAATTGGGGGCAAATTGAACATAGGTGTGTGGTACATTGGTCAGATTTTTGAAATGTTACAATCAGTCAGAAAAATTTATTGCAATTCTTAAATTGAACAGATATTTAAAAAACTGTATGGTGTGTGGCCACCTTAAGGGTGGTTGGTAAATGCTGTGGGCTTGTGGGGTGGGAGGCAAGCATTTACTATCCTATGGGGGCTTCTCTATGCCCCATCTATATGAGGCCCCCGGCTTGCTGCTTCCTGTGCTGCGGGAACTGTAGGTTTAAATATCTGCAGTAATGTCGCGTGCCCTAGGCCACCACAGTGCATGCTGGGTGATGTAACCAAATGAATGGAATACACCTCCACCAGCATGCACTGTGGTGGCCTAGGGCACACAATTTTACTATGGATATTTCAACCTGCAGTTCTGCAGCACAGGAAGCCGCAAAATAAAGCCCTCATATAGATGGGAGGCATGAAGCAGCCCCCGTAGGTTAGTAAATGCTTGCTGCCTACTGCCTGGCACTGATGGGGTGGTGACAGGTGATGTGGCACAGCATGCTGCTTTTCCCTTCATTCCCCTTCTCCCTCTGGCAGAGTGGCAGGTGTGGGAGGCAGTCAGCCTGACAGTAGAGGAGACTGATGGAGTGGCTGCATGGTGGCAAAACTCAGTCCCCTGCCACGCAGCTCATCTCTGTGTCCTTTCCTCTTTCTGTCTCCCCTCCGGCTCTCTCCATGTGTAGAGGCAGCATGGAGGGGAGGGGGTGGATCCACGGCCAGCACAGTACTGCTCTGTTCCCAGACGGAACTAAGAACTGATTGTCAGGAACCGAGCTTGCTGTATCAATCCACGATGAGGCGGCTGGTGAAAAATAGTCCCCTTTCACTTGTCAGCCTTCTGCTTCAATGAGCTGCGGCATGGGGGGGGGGGGGGGGGGGGGATAAGGTTGGTAGGGGTGGTGATCACGGCCAGGCTGGACATAAGGAGACAGGAAAAAAGCACTTGCATCCAGGAACATCGGGCCCTGCCCTTATTGCTATAATGGCTACAGGCCTCATAGCATGGATATGGCTGCTATGGTGGTTCCTACACCACTGGACACATTATGGGGTACTGAGGAGGTGGGGCACACTATGGGAGTACTGGAAATTCTGTTATTATGGGGTACTCGGAAGGTGGGGCCTACTAGTGGAGTACTGGGAACCATGATGGGGTACTGGGAAGCATGATGGGTACTGAGAAGCATGATGGGGGTATTGGGAACCTTTATGGGGTACTGTGAAGCATTATGTGGTTCTGGGAAGCATGATGGGGTACTGAGAAGCATTATGGGGGTACTGGAAAGCTTTATGGGGGTACTAGGAAGCATTATGGGGGTACTGGGAAGCATTATGGGGGTACTGGGAAGCATTACGGGGTACTGGGAAGCATGATGGGGTACTGGGAAGTTTTATGGGGGTACTGGGAAGCATGATAGGGTACCGGGAAGCATTATGGGGTACTGGGAAGCATTTTGGGGTACTGGAAAGCTTTCTGGGGGTACTGAGAAGCATTTTGGGGTACTGAGAAGCATTTTGGGGTACTGGGAAGCATTATGGGGTACTTGGAAGATTTATGAGGGTACTGGGAAGCATTAGGGGGTACTGGGAAGCATTATGGGGGTACTGGGAAGTATGATGGGGTACTGGGAAGCTTTATGGGGGTACTGGGAAGCATTATTGGATACTGGGAAGCATTATGGGGGTACCGGGAAGCATGATGGGGGTATTGGGAACCTTGATGGGGTTCTGGGAAGCATTATGGGGTACTGGAAAGCTTTATGGGGGTACTGGGAGGCATTATGGGGGTACTGGGAAGCATTATTGGGTACTGGGAAGCATGATGGGGTTCTGGGAAGCATTATGGGGTACTGGAAAGCTTTATGGGGGTACTGGGAGGCGTTATGGGGTACTGAGAAGCATTATTGGGTACTGGGAAGATTTATGGGGGTACTGGGAGGCATTATGGGGGTACTGGGAAGCATTATTGGGTACTGGGAAGATTTATGGGGGCAGTGGGAAGCTTTATGGGGGTACTGAAAAGCATTTTGGGGTACTGATTAGCATTATTGGGTACTGGGAAGCTTTATGGGGGTACTGGGAAGCATTATGGGGTACTAGTAAGCTATGACACAGAGCTGAACAGTGGAATGTTGCTGTGTTGGGGTTATAGTTGAATTGCTATGGTTCTCACCTGGCTCAACTCCGTCCCTCGCTCCATTCCCAGGATCGGTTGCCCGTCCTCTCCACAGATGACTCAGGTAAGCTCTGCAAAAAAGCGAGAGAGAGATTTTTTAAACTGGGGAAACAACTGTGCCTGTGTGAGGTTTGTAAGGCTCCCTGTATAATAGCCCCTGCCCTGCTACCTGGGAGACCCACAACCACACCAATGCACAGACACCTCCAACACCCCCCAAACACACACTCACCCACATAGCCGGTCCCCGGATAAATGTTTAGACTAGAAAGTGGTCCCAAATCATTTTGGGGACCCCTGCTGTAAATGCTCTTTTACACTACATGCAATTCCAATTTGATGTGATTAAAAAAAGTCCTGCATGTTGTGTTTTTCTTCTTGTGTTCATAGAAACCAGTCCACGAACTGCTAACTCACTGCACCCCCACCCCACCCCATCCCATCTCCCTCATTCCCCCTGCATTAGCAATGCCTGTATTGAAACTTGGTCATGTCAATAAAGCTATTTTTGATTTGATTTGATAAGCTGGTGCCTGCAGAGTCCAGGCTGGAAGCACAGCTATGCTGTGTGAAAAGAGGAGTGATTCCTGTCTTCCAGCCAGACAGCATGCAAGTACAGGAGAGTAGTGATGTCGCAAACCTCCGATTTTCGGTTCGCGAACCTTCGCGGAAGGTTCGGTTCGCGGAAAAGTTCGTGAACCGCAATACACTTTATCGGGGAGGCGAACTTTGAAAAATAGAAAAAATTATGCTGGCCACAAAAGTGATGGAAAACATGTTTCAAGGGGTCTAACACCTGGAGGGGGCATGGCGGAGTGGGATACATGCCCAAAGTCCCGGGGAAAAATCTGGATTTGACGCAAAGCAGCATTTTAAGGGTAGAAATCACATTGAATGCTAAATTGCAGGCCTAAAGTGCTTTAAAACATCTTGTATGTGTATACATCAATCAGGGAGTGTAATTAGAGTACTGCTTCACACTGACACACCAAACTCACTGTGTAACGCACCACAATCAGCTGTTTGTGTAGTGACGGCCGTGCTGGACTGGTGCGCAACATGGCCAGAGTGCAGGCCGTGGCAGTTTTCCAGCCCATATGGTCGCCGGGCTGTGGTAGCTCAATGATAGAACAACAGTGACTGTCCAGCTAATCAAATTTGGTCTGTCCACAATGAAGTAACGACCTTATTATCTTCTTGTATGTAGGTAGGCATAGGTAGGAGTCCCAGTATAGGTAGGTAGGCATAGGTAGGAGCCCCAGTATAGGTAGGTAGGTGTCCCAGTAGTTAGCTAGGCATAGGTAGGAGTCCCAGTATAGGTAGGTAGGCATAGGTAGGTCCCCTAGTATAGGTAGGTAGGTGTCCCAGTATAGATAGTTAGGCAGGGCCTGGTTGGCACAGTAATTACAATTACCAAGGTCCAGCTGCAACAGATAAGGCTGTATAATGTCAGTGTCAGTGAGCAACACACACAAAAAAAAAAAACACATCAGGAAAACATTAGCTCTCAAAAGAGCTGTTGAGGGGTGATATTTTAGCAATAACAATCAGCCAGGAGCAAGCCAAGAGCCTAACTAATCTTTCCCTAGGAGAAAAAATCTGCAGCAGCTCTCCCTAGTCTGTCTATTTGCAGCAGGCACACGAGTGAGTGTCATGGCCAGCGAGCCTGCCTTATAAAAGGGAGGGGGGGGGGGGGGGGGGCTCCAGGGCTTAGTGTAGCCTGAATGGCTACAATGTGCCTGCTGACTGTGATGCAGAGGGTCAAAGTTGACCCTCATAGTGAATTATGGGCAAATCGAACTTCCGCGAAGTTCGCCTGGAACCGTTCGCCGGCGAACCGCTCGCTACGTCTCTACAGGAGAGCTTGTTGTGTAGACACAAGCAAAGGAGTGGGTGGGCGGAGCAGCTGTGTCAGAGGGCGCACTCTTCCAATCAGTGCTACAGTTAAACGGGCGGGACATACAGGGCACTCTCAGACACCATGGCTTCTCCATGCACTATAGAAGTGCATTCATCTTACAGACTCAGCAGCTGGCTTGTCTATTTGTCACCCCCCCCCCTCCCCTGCCTACTCCTCACCCGGGGCTGGGCCGAGGCAGAGGCGAGAGAGGCTCCAGCCTTAGGGCGCAGTGTAGGAGGGGGCGCACAACTCACTCAGCTATCATTCCCTTTTTGTGTTTAAAGCATAAACAAATAAGACAAGGGGATGCATGGCAGTGACTGCAAGCCAGATAACTAGAGATTAAGGTGTTGGGGGGGGGGTGTCACCTCCTAGTCTAATAGCAATCAGTGTGTGACGGCTGGGGTGGGAGGGATGGAGGGGCGCACTTTGGTGTCTCAGCCTTGGGTGCTGGAGGACATTGTACCAGCTCTGCTACGCCCTCCCCCACATCATTGTTTGTAGGCCAGTGGTCTGTAGTGATTGGATCCAAATGCAAGAGCACTGCTAGGTAACAGCACAGAAGCTGTCTGTCTGTCTGTACAGTATTCTTTGCCAGAACTGTCACCCTAGCAATCGCATCAGATCACTACGGGTTGCAGCCATTACAGGTGTCCACTAATCTTAACGCAAACCTGAACTAAAAAAGTCAAAAATAAACATACACATGTCATATACAGTATACCTATGTATAGTCTACTCATCCATCCCTTTCTCCTCTTCTGCGTACTGTTTGTCCACTGTGATCAATAGAATTATCCGTCCTCCATTTTGAAAATGGCCATTACCCCATAACAGCTTCCTGGTCAGCACACTGTTAAACTGTGTCCATGTGAACCATAGTGAAACATGGGCATTACCTTGCTCATCAGTTGTTCTTTCAGTTATAATAAACTGAGATAAACTATTTGTTTTAAGATATTCCATGATTTTATTTTATGTTTAAAGTGGTTCTGTGGATAGTTTTTAAAAACAAGAACTGACACTTACCTGGGGCTTCTAACCGGCCCCCTGCAGCTGTCCTTTCCCGCGCCATCCTCCTATGATCCTCTGTTCCCCGCCTCCTTTCACGGTCCAATTATTTATCTAACTAGACGAGTACAACTGTGCCTGCGCTGCCACGTGTGGCCTCGCTCCTGTTCGCGTCTCCGGGAGCATAATGCGCAGGCGCAATATGAAAACATTTGTACTGCGCAGGAACTAGGACGTGTGCAGCCGTGCACGCGCAATTGCATTCGTCTAGTTTTTGAAAACTATACAGATAACCCCTTTAAACATTTACAAAGTAGATTTAAGGCTTGTTCACACCTAGGGCGTTTAGTTATTTTTTCAGCACCAGCGATTTCAAAATCACCATAAAAGCGATTGTGCAATGATTCCTTATGGAACTGTTCATATCTGCTCGTTTTGTCTGCTTTCCGCTGACCAAAGCGCTGCCTGCACCATTTTTGGGGAGATTTTGCTATAATGGAAGGTATAGGAAAAGCGCAAAATGCTCACAAAATCGCTTTATGCATCAATTGCATTTGCGCTTTCATGAATAAATACATTGTATTTATTCATTTCAGGGTGAAAGAGTTCACTTCCTGACTGACATCAGGAAGTGAACAAACAGAACCGCTCTGCAAAAGGGCTTAGAAAAATGCTTTATACAATATCGAAGTGCACAGGTAAGCGCCGGGATCGGGGAAACAAAAATCACTCACAAAATCGCAAAACGCTGGCCTCAGCGATTGCGATTTTAGATGTGAACACTGAACAAAGCCTTAGAGCCTGTTTCCACTACACACAGATTGGATGCAAAATGGATGCAGAAAAACTGACTCCAATGAATGCCTATGGGCCTGTTTCCACTAAACACGATTTTTCTGATGCAGATTTTCCCATAGGCATTCATTGGAGTCAGTTTTTCTGCATTCATGCTGCATTAATTCTGCATCCAATCTGCGTGTAGTGGAAATAGGCCCTTAATGTTTTTCTTGACTCTGTTCAATGACAATCTATTAACCTCCTGAGCGGTATGGACGAGCTCAGCTCGTCCATCACCGCCGGAGGCTGCCGCTCAGGCCCTGCTGGGCCGATTTTCTTCAAATAAAGTGCAGCACACGTAGCCGGCACTTTGCCAGCCGCGTGTGCTGCCTGATCGCCGCCGCTCTGCGGCGATTCGCCGCGAGCAGCGGCGAAAGAGGGTCCCCCCAGCCGCCTGAGCCCTGCGCAGCCGGAACAAAAAGTTCCGGCCAGCGCTAAGGGCTGGATCGGAGGCGGCTGACGTCAGGACGTCGGCTGACGTCCATGACGTCACTCCGCTCGTCGCTATGGCGACGATCTAAGCAAAACAAGGAAGGCCGCTCATTGCGGCCTTCCTTGTTTATTCTGGGCGCCGGAGGCGATCGGAAGAACGCCTCCGGAGCGCCCTCTAGTGGGCTTTCATGCAGCCAACTTTCAGTTGGCTGCATGAAATAGTTTTTTTTTTATTAAAAAAAAACCCTCCCGCAGCCTCCCTGGCGATCTCAATAGAACGCCGGGGAGGTTAAGTGTCCCAGTGCTAAAACATAGGAATAGTTGACCTTTTTATCTATCTCCTGCCCTCAGAAGCTCTTCTCTGCTAGGAAAGAGTTTTATGGCTGTAATTCCTTATCAGTGAGGGTTACGCTATAATCTGACAAGGGTCCTACATGAGAGAAGCTGTCACTTACATGCCTGTAGGGTAACTCTCTCAGGCAGGAAAAGAAAAACGGAAACACAGCCTAGTTATTAATATATTTGCTACTGTACATACACAGGTCTATCTCACCATGTCATATGTCAACTCGAGTACACTTCAATGCAGGGTGGAAAATATGTAACTACTTTCCCTGGTGTTATTACTGTTATTACACATGCAGGCAGAGGAAAATATCTGTTCCTTTTGTGTGAATGATCTGTTTTTGAAATACATACCTTACATATGATTAACTTCTAAATATTTCCAGATGTTTTTTCATTAACAAAAAATATTTTTACAGGTTATTTATGATTTACAGTATATTTTGTATGCCTAAGAACTCACTAGAGTGATTTGATTGCATAACATAAGGACTCACGAGGTGACATGTGACATGATGAGATAGACATGGGTATGTATAGTGCCTAGTACACAAATAACTAGGCTGTGTTCCTTTTTTTCTTTCTCTGCCTGAAAGAGTTAAAAATCAGGAATGTAAGTGGCAGTTCCTGTCTGGGTCGGGACCGGCTCAGACTCTAGCGTAACCCTCATGATAAGGAATTGCAGCTATAAAACAATTTTGTGGCAGTAAATGGCTTTTAACCACTTCGCATCCAGACCTTGTTTTCCCCTTATTGACAAGAGCAATTTTGACGTTTTAGCAATGTCCCTTTTTAATCAGCTATAACTTTATTCCTACTCACGACACCTAAATGATCTAGGTATCGTTTTTTTCAGGACAAACTAGACTTTCATTGGCGGGTATTTTGTCCCTAGACCAAAAAAGTTTTCTATGCATTTTAATGGGAAAAAGAGGGGAAAAATGAAAAAAAAAATGCAATTTTTCTCAGTTTTTATCAATTCCAGTTTAAAAATAAAAAGTGCCACAGGAGACAAAAACATGACACCAGTATTATGTCCACCCAGTATAGATAGCAAAATGTGTCCCGAGTATCAGATCCCCCCCCCCCCTATAGCCAGATGTGTCCCCAATATCAGTCACCCCCAGTATAGCCTGATGTGTCCTCTGTGTTTGGCACCTCCCAGTATAGATAGACAGATGTATCCCCAGGATTGCTGCCCCTCATCATAACTAAATGTGTCCCCAGGAATAGTGGTCCCCCATTATAGCCAGATGCGCCCTCAGGATTAGCGAGTGCACCCAGGATTAGGGCCCCCCCCCCTCACCATTATAGCCAGACCTGCCCCCAGTATAAAATTATACACTTAAAATTAAAATGTGTCCCCTCTTACTTTATCCCACCCCCCAGCTGCACATTTTACCCTCCACCAGGGGTCCACACACCCCCATAAGGGCCAGCCAGATGCCCCACCCCCCACCCAGGAAGCCCCCTCGGTGGCCAGATCTGTTAAAAAAAAGGATCAGAAAGCAGCCTGACTCATCTTATCTCGTTCCAGCGATCAGCCTGCAGCCCGAGCCTCCGATCCCACCTCTGCACGCAGCCCTGTAATGCTGGATACCGGGTCCCGGCTTGATGACGTCATCAAGCCGGGCCCCGGCTATTCAGCATCACAGGGCTGCGTGGGGATCGGAGGCTCGGGCTGCAGGCTGATCGCTGGACCGAAATAAGGTGAGTCAGGCTGCTTTCTGATCCGTTTTTTTAACAGATCTGGCCACCGAGGGGAGAGATGAAGGATCACAGCTGTTTGCTACAGCGGTGATCGTTCATACGCGGGGGGGGGGGGGTCACTAATTGGCTACAAGGGAACATTTTCCCTTTCACCAATTAGTATTGCAGCTGTTAGTGCCGGGAGGTGCGCTCTGAAGTGCACCTGTTCCTGCACAATAGGGCTGCAAGCAGGTCAGTATATCTACGTGGCTGTGGCTTGGAGGGTGCCACAGCTGACGTAGATATACTGTATCAAAGGACAAAGTGGTTAAGAGCAGGAAAGAGATAAAAAGCTTCAATAGTTCATATATTTTAGCCCTGGCATACTTCAATTAATGTGTCATTGAGAAAAGGCCATGAAACAGTAAAAGCTTAAAAAGTTTATTTAAATATAAAATAAAACTGTGGGATAACTTTAAAATTCATTTATAGAAGTAGGAGGATTGATACAATTGTTTATCTCAGTTTTTTTTCGCCTTGGATGTCCTTTAACTATTTCTGCCGCCTGGACGCGATCACGGGCGCGCCCCCGTGGTGTCCGCCGGTAGCCCTGGGATCAGTGAACGGGAACATGGTTCCCCATCACCGATCCGTCTCCCCAGCAGAAAAACCGAACGCTCTTACAAGCCGCTTCAGTTTTTTTGCCCGGAAATATTTCCGCATCCCCCTTGTACTTCCGCTTAGCGAGAAGCACAAGGAGGGGGAAAAAAAATTCAAGGTGGCCATCTTGTGGCCAAATAGTAAAACTACATCTACATATTTTTTACATTACAATTTACACATATAATAACATTAAAAAATAACTGTTTATTTCCCACACCAAAATATTACCCAAATACAATTTTTAATGGGAAAAAAAATTACAAATAAAGAAAAAAAAAAGACATAAATAGTTACCTAAGGGCCTGAACTTTTTAAATATGCATGTGAAGGGGGAACATTCTTTAAATTATAAGCTTGTAAATAGTGATGGACGCAAAATGGGAAAAAATGCACCTTTATTTCCAAATAAAATATTGGCGCCATACATTGTGATAGGGACAAAATTTAAATGGTGTCATAACTGTGACAAATGGGCAAATGAAATACATAGGTTTTAATTATAGAAGCGTGGATTATTTTAAAGCTATAATGGTTAAAAACTGAAATCATGAATTTTTTCCATTTTTTTCTTATTAATCTTGTTAAAATGCATTTATTAAAAAAAAAATTCTTAGCAAAATGTACCACCCAAAGAAAGCCTAATTAGTGGCGGAAAAAACAAGATATAGATCAATAAATTGTGATAAGTAGTGATAAAGTTATTAGCAAATGAATGGGAGGTGAAAATTGCTCTGATGAATAAGGTGAAAAATCCCAGCGGGCTGAAATGGTTAAGTACCCATTGAGTCCAGCATAAGTAACCCACATGTTGAGAACCTAGACCATCGGGCACTAAAGGAACTCTGTCTACTATCAAGCGGGCGCATGCTTAGTAGTGCATCTGCAGTGACAGCACTAACACCTGGAGATTGTGGCGGTAAGATCTTGGTTATACAACATATCCCAGGTTCAACTCTGTACCTGGCATTTGCTGTACAGTATAAACATGATCTTACTGCTTAACTCTCAGCAACGGAGTGCCTATCGGCTACATGTGCTTGCATTATAACTAAGCCTCTCCAAAGCAGTCTACTTCCTTTTTGTGGCTTTGCTAGCAGTAAACAGACAGAGAGGCCAGACCCATGGGCCTATGGTATGGCTGACTTTAGCTGGGGGAACATCTAGCTTTCGGGTGCATGAAAAAAGCGCGTGCAGAAAAAGGGCCCCACTAAATAACAAGACTGGAAATGAAAACGACAAGATATTAACTTTAAAAATTGTAACATAATTCATCAATACAGCTTAACCTAACCCTACTCTCACACAGAGCCATCCCCTGGCGGTGCCTAAACCTAACCACCCCCTGGTGGTGCCTAACCATTACCAGTCCCCCTGGTGGTGCCTAACCCTAACCACCCCATGGTGGCTCCTAACCCTAACCAACCCCCTTGCACAAACACCTTTACACACATAGAAACAATAACATATTTGATTATTTAAAATCTTTACAAACAATATAATATAACAAAAAAAACTATAATGTTGCAAGTTTCTAAAATGATAACATATTTCAAACATTTTAATGTTCTAATGTTGATAACGATATTTATCCCATGCCCATTTCACTGCGCGGGCAGCACGGTGGCGTAGTGGTTAGCACTCTTGTCTTGCAGCGCTGGGTCGCCAGTTTCAATTCCTGCCAGGTCAACATCTTCAAGGAGTTTGTATGTTCTCTCCGTGTCTGTGTGGGTTTTCTCTGGGCACTCTGGTTTCCTCCCACAAGAAAACATACCGATAAGTTAATTGGCTTCCCCCTAAAATTGGCCCTAGACTGTGATGCATACACTAAACGATGCATACATAGATATATAACTATGGTAGGGATTAGATTGTGAGCTCCTTTGAGGGTCAGTTAAGTGACAAGACAACATACTCTGTACAGCACTGCGGAAGATGTCGGCGTTATATAAATACTAAATAATAATAATTGGGCACTGTGGGGAGGGGGGTAACTAACACTGGGGAAACATCTGTGCCTGTGCAGTGGCGTAGCTAAGGAGCTATAGGCCCTGGTGCGAGTTTTACATGGGCCCCCCCAAGTACTGTATACATAACAATTGATACAGCGCACCAAAATCTGCCAAGGACAACCACAGTGTCAGAGGTGCAAGAAGGGGATGGGGAACAGCTTATCATTATTATCATTCAAATCATTAATAGAAGTGATCATAACAAGCACAGTACCAATATAGAGCTAATGTTACAGACAGTTGTGGGCCCATCTGTCCCAAGGGCCCTGGTGCGGTCGAGGCCTCTGCAACCCCTATTGCTACGCCACTGTGCCTGTGTGTTTGTAAGGCTCCCCGTATAATAGCCCCTGCCCTGCTACCTGGGAGACCCCCCAACCACACCAATGCACAGAAACCTGCAACACCCCCCCAAACACCCACCCACTGCAGTGTAAAAGAAGCCTGAACCTGATCAGACTAGGGTGGAGAGGTGTGTCAGCTCCTCCCCTAGGTGTGGCCAGCAAACAGTGACATAGCTAAGGAGCTGTGGGCCCCGATGCCAGTTTTACATGGGTCCCCCCAAGCATTCTATACATAACAGTTGATACGGCGCACCAAAACCTGCCAATGGCAACTACAGTGTCAGAGGTGCAAGAAGGGGATGGGGAACAGTTTGTTAATGATTACTACCATTCAAAGCATCTATAGAAGTGATTATAATGAGCACAGGACCAATAGAGAGCTCATACTGCAGTTAAGGGAGGACCCCTCTGGCTCAAGGGCCCCGATGCGGTCGCAACCTCTGCACCCCCCTATTGCTATGCCCCTGCCAGCAAAACACCCAGGCCTGGAAAATCATCTTCTCGGTACTCACCCCATCCTGCTCTTCCTCTGTATATAGATCACGCTCTTCTTTCTCCTAAGCACAAGCTCAGACAACGCTTTCTGCTCTGCTCAAGCTCACGCAACTGAATCAGTGAGTGACCAACTCAACTGAATCAGTGAGTGACCATCTCAACTGAATCAGTGAGTGACCACTTTCCAACTGCCATTTTTTGTTTATTTTCAAAATATAACTGCCATTTGTAACTGCCTCAGCAGTTGGAACTACAACTACGGGTGCTCCCGTGGACCAAAAAGCCTCCACTTTGATAAGCTGTGATTCTGAGATGGATTTGAAACTGGCAGATTTGTTTTTTTAAATAGAACATCTCAACATTCTTGACTTATTCAAAGCCAGCTCACCAAAATCTGTTTGTTAACTGATCTGTACTCCCAGCTAGAAATAACTACTAATTCCTTTTTTTTTCCTTATAAGCAATTATAAGCACAGTGGATTATAGCAGTTATAATTTCAAATACATCTGGTTTTTTTTGTTTGTTTGTTTTGTTTTTAATATTTTATTTTAAACACTTCTGGGGGGTTTAAGGGCCCTTTTCCACTTGTGCGGTGCAAATCGCCACGGTAAAAATTTGCATGCGGATGCGAATTTCGCATGCGGTTGTATGCAAATTTTCATGCAAATTCGCATGAATGATGCTGTATGCAAATTTAACCATGACAGTGCCTGTGCGCTTTTCAATTGATTCCATGCGAATTTGCGTGTGAATTTGCATGAAAATTCGCATACACCCGCATAGCGGTATGCGAATTCTGATGGCTCTGCCATGCAAATTTTTCACACGGATGAAAACGCTCAGAAATCCTGACAAGTGGAAACAGTCCCATTCACTTGTATTGGCTATGCGAATTCGCATGTGGCAAACGCATGCGAATTCGCGATGGTGGAAATGGGCCCTAACACCTTCTGGTTTCACACCAGAAATCAGCGTCATTGATACGGTGCGTTGCGCCCGACGCACGGCATTGCGCTGTCAAAACAGGCTTAAAGGGAACACTGCGCTATCGGGCGGTGTTCCCTGTCTGGCCGCCGGCCAAGCAGGAAGTGACACGCACGTGATGCGTACTTGCTGTCACTTCCTATTTCAGGTATTCAGAAGTGCACGGAAGCGTATTGTTAAAATATGCTTCCACGCATGCGCGCCAGGATGTCGCAATGGTGATTTAAAAAAAATGTACACATCGCCATAAACTAACATGACTTTCGGCCGACACAGATTGCCGCATCGCTGCAGCATTAACGTAACTTTGGACCTGCGTAGGGGTTGCGGCGAAACGCCACTTCCGTCACGTCACACCGTAACGTTGCAGTATGAAAGTCTCCATAGACTTTCATTGCACGGCGGTGGGGTGCGGTAAAAATACTGCACCTCACCGCCTGGGTGTGAAAGGGCCCTCAGATTCCTGATCATTGTGGCATTTCAGCTGTGTTGCTATGATACAGCAATAACTTTGTATTTATTTTTTCCATGACAATCTAGGCTTTCTTTGGGTAATATTTGTTTTAAGATATATTTAAATTTATAGTAAAAACAAAATAATCGTAAATGCAGAAAATACACATTTTTTCATATTTCACCCTTCGTAAATTTCACATGACAAGCGCTACAGTTCTAAAACACCTATAAATATATTTATATGTCTATTTTGGGTATATAGGATACCCTACATGCCATATTTCATCTTTAGTTGGGAATGCGGCGTACCATTGTTGCCAGCCTTTGCGTCTGTAGGGATTCAATCGCGGTCGCACTGCTAGGTAACAGCACAGGATCTGTCTGTACAGTGTTGTGTCCCAGAAATGTCACCCTAGCAGTCGCATCCGATCACTACAGGTTGCAGCCATTACAGGTGTCCACTAATCTTAACCACTTAAGGACCACAGTCTTTTCGCCCCTTAAGGACCAGAGCCTTTTTCTCCATTAAGACCACTGCAGCTTTCACGGTTTATTGCTCGGTCATACAACCTACCACCTAAAGGAATTTTACCTCCTTTTCTTGTCACTAATACAGCTTTCTTTTGCTGCTATTTGATTGCTGCTGCGAGTTTTAGTTTTTATTATATTCATCAAAAAAGACATGAATTTTGGCAAAAAAATGACTTTTTTACCTTGCTGTGCTGACATTTTTCAAATAAAGTAAAATTTCCTATACATTTGAGCGCGAAAGTTATTCTGCTACATGTCTTTGATAAAAAAAAAACCATTGAGTGTATATTTATTGGATTGGGTAAAAGTTATAGCGTTTACAAACTATGGTGCCAAAAGTGAATTTTCCCATTTTCAAGCATCTCTGACTTTTCTGCGCACCTGTCAGGTTTCATGAGGGGCTAAAATTCCAGGATAGTACAAATACCCCCCAAATGACCCCATTTTGGAAAGAAGACATCCCAAAGTATTCAGTGAGAGGCATGGTGAGTTCATAGAAGATTTTATTTTTTGTCACAAGTTAGCGGAAAATGACACTTTGTGAAAAAAAAAAAAAAATAATAAAAGTTTCCATTTCTTCTAACTTGCGACAAAAAAAAATTAAATCTGCCACGGACTCACTATGCTCCTCTCTAAATACCTTGAAGTGTCTACTTTCCAAAATGGGGTCATTTGTGGGGTGTGTTCACTGTCCTGGCATTTTGGGGGGTGCCTAATTGTAAGCACCCCTGTAAAGCCTAAAGATGCTCATTGGACTTTGGGCCCCTTAGCGCAGTTAGGCTGCAAAAAAGTGCCACACATGTGGTATTGCCGTACTCAGGAGAAGTAGTATAATGTGTTTTGTGGTGTATTTTTACACATACCCATGCTGGGTGGGAGAAATATCTCCGTAAATGACAATTGTTTTATTTTTTTTGCACACAATTGTCTATTTATAGAGATATTTCTCCCACTCAGCATGGGTATGTGGAAAAATACACCCCAAAACACATTAAAATACTTCTCCTGAGTACGGCGATACCACATGTGTGGCACTTTTTTGCACCCTAACTGCGCTAAGGGGCCCAAAGTTCAATGAGTACCTTTAGGATTTCACAGGTCATTTTGAGAAATTTCGTTTCAAGACTACTCCTCACGGTTTAGGGCCCCTAAAATGCCAGGACAGTATAGGAACCCCACAAATTACCCCATTTTAGAAAGAAGACACCCCAAGGTATTCCGTTAGGAGGATGGTGAGTTCATAGAAGATTTTTTTTTTGTCACAAGTTAGCGGAAATTGATTTTAATTGTTTTTTTTCACAAAGTGTCATTTTCCGCTAACTTGTGACAAAAAATAAAATCTTCTATGAACTCACCATACTCCTAACGGAATACCTTGGGGTGTCTTCTTTCTAAAATGGGGTCATTTGTGGGGTTCCTATACTGCCCTGGCATTTTAGGGGCCCTAAACCGTGAGGAGTAGTCTTGAAACCAAATGTCGCAAAATGACCTGTGAAATCCTAAAGGTACTCATTGGACTTTGGGCCCCTTAGCGCACTTAGGGTGCAAAAAAGTGCCACACATGTGGTACCGCCGTACTCAGGAGAAGTAGTATAATGTGTTTTGGGGTGTATTTTTACACATACCCATGCTGGGTGGGAGAAATATCTCTGTAAATGACAATTGTTTGATTTTTTTTTACACACAATTGTCCATTTACAGAGAGATTTCTCCCACCCAGCATGGGTATGTGTAAAAATACACCCCAAAACACAATATACTACTTCTTCTGAGTACGGCGATACCACATGTATGACACTTTTTTGCAACCTAGGTGCGCTAAGGGGCCTAACGTCCTATTCACAGGTCATTTTGAGGCATTTGGATTCTAGACTACTGCTCACGGTTTAGGGCCCCTAAAATGCCAGGGCAGTATAGGAACCCCACAGGTGACCCCATTTTAGACAGAAGACACCCCAAGGTATTCTGTTAGGAGTATGGTGAGTTCATAGAAGATTTTTTTTTTGTCACAAGTTAGCGGAAAATGACACTTTGTGAAAAAAAAACAATACATATCAATTTCCGCTAACTTGTGACAAAAAATAAAATCTTCTATGAACTCATCATACACCTAACAAAATACCTTGGGGTGTCTTCTTTCTAAAATGGGGTCACTTGTGGGGTTCCTATACTGCCCTGGCATTTTAGGGGCCCTAAACCGTGAGGAGTAGTCTTGAACCCAAATGTCTCAAAATGACCTGTGAAATCCTAAAGGTACTCACTGGACTTTGGGCCCCTTAGCACAGTTAGGCTGCAAAAAAGTGTCACACATGTGGTATCGCCGTACTCAGAAGAAGTAGTATAATGTGTTTTGTGGTGTATTTTTACATATAACCATGCTGGGTGGGAGAAATATCTCTGTAAATGACATATTTTTGATTTTTTTTACACACAATTGTCCATTTACAGAGAGATTTCTCCCACCCAGCATGGGTATGTGTAAAAATACACCACAAAACACATTATACTACTTCTCCTGAGTATGGCGATACCACATGTGTGACACTTTTTTGCAGCCTAGGTGCGCTAAGGGGCCCAACGTCCTATTCACAGGTCATTTTGAGGCATTTGTTTTCTAGACTACTCCTCACGGTTTAGGGCCCCTAAAATGCCAGGGCAGTATAGGAACCCCACAAGTGACCCCATTTTAAAAAGAAGACACCCCAAGGTATTCCGTTAGGGGTATGGTGAGTTCATAGAAGATTTTATTTTTTGTCACAAGTTAGTGAAAAATGACACTTTGTGAAAAAAACAATAAAAATCCAATTTCCGTTAACTTTTGACAAAAAATAAAATCTTCTATGAACTCATCATACACCTAACAGAATACCTTGGGGTGTCTTCTTTCTAAAATGGGGTCACTTGTGGGGTTCCTATACTGCCCTGGCATTTTACGGGCCCAAAACTGTGAGTAGTCTGGAAACCAAATTTCTCAAAATGACTGTTCAGGGGTATAAGCATCTGCAAATTTTGATGACAGGTGGTCTATGAGGGGGCAAATTTTGTGGAACCGGTCATAAGCAGGGTGGCCTCTTAGATGACAGGATGTTTGGGGCCTGATCTGATGGATAGGAGTGCTAGGGGGGTGACAGGAGGTGATTGATGGGTGTCTCAGGGGGCGGTTAGAGGGGAAAATAGATGCAATCAATGCACTGGGGAGGTGATCGGAAGGGGGTCTGAGGGGGATCTGAGGGTTTGGCCGAGTGATCAGGAGCCCACACGGGGCAAATTAGGGCCTGATCTGATGGGTAGGTGTGCTAGGGGGTGACAGGAGGTGATTGATGGGTGTCTCAAGGTGTGATTAGAGGGGGGAAATAGATGCAAGCAATGCACTAGCGAGGTGATCAGGGCTGGGGTCTGAGGGCGTTCTGAGGTGTGGGCAGGTGATTGGGTGCCCGCAAGGGGCAGATTAGGGTCTAATCTGATGGGTAACAGTGACAGGTGGTGATAGGGGGTGATTGATGGGTAATTAGTGGGTGTTTAGAGGAGAGAAGAGATGTAAACACTGCACTTAGTTGGGAGGTGATCTGATGTCGGATCTGCGGGCGATCTATTGGTGTGGGTGGGTGATCAGATTGCCCACAAGGGGCAGGTTAGGGGCTGATTGATGGGTGGCAGTGACAGGGGGTGATTGATGGGTGGCAGTGACAGGGGGTGATTGATAGGTGATTGACAGGTGATCAGTGGGTTATTACAGGGAATAACAGATGTAAATATTGCACTGGCGAATTGATAAGGGGGGGTCTGAGGGCAATCTGAGCATGTGGGCGGGTGATTGGGTGCCCGCACGGGGCAGATTAGGGTCTAATCTGATGGGTAACAGTGACAGGTGGTGATAGGGGGTGATTGATGGGTGATTGATGGGTATTTAGTGGGTGTTAAGAGGAGAGAATAGATGTAAACACTGCACTTGGGAGGTGATCTGATGCCGGATCTGCGGGCGATCTATTGGTGTGGGTGGGTGATCAGATTGCCCGCAAGGGGCAGGTTAGGGGCTGATTGATGGGTGGCAGTGACAGGGGGTGATTGATGGGTGGCAGTGACAGGGGGTGATTGATGGGTGATTGACAGGTGATCAGTGGGTTATTACAGGGAATAACAGATGTAAATATTGCACTGGCGAATTGATAAGGGGGGGTCTGAGGGCAATCTGAGCGTGTGGGCGGGTGATTGGGTGCCCGCAAGGGGCAGATTAGGGTCTAATCTGATGGGTAACAGTGACAGGTGGTGATAGGGGGTGATTGATGGGTGATTGATGGGTAATTAGTGGGTGTTAAGAGGAGAGAAGAGATGTAAACACTGCACTTGGGAGGTGATCGGATGTCGGATCTGCGGGCGATCTATTGGTGTGGGTGGGCTGATTGATGGGTCGCAGTGACAGGGGGTGATTGACGGGTGATTGATGGGTGATTGACAGGTGATTGACAGGTGATCAGGGGGGATAGATGCATACAGTACACGGGGGGGGGGGGTCTGGGGAGAATCTGAGGGGTGGGGGGGGTGATCAGGAGGGAGTAGGGGGCAGATTAGGGACTAAAAAAAAAAATAGCGTTGACAGATAGTGACAGGGAGTGATTGATGGGTGATTAGGGGGGTGACTGGGTGCAAACAGGGGTCTGAGGGGTGCTGTGGGCGATCAGGGGGCAGGGGGGGGGGAAATCAGTGTGCTTGGGTGCAGACTAGGGTGGCTGCAGCCTGCCCTGGTGGTCCCTCGGACACTGGGACCACCAGGGCAGGAGGCAGCCAGTATAATAGGCTTTGTATACATTACAAAGCCTATTATACATACGTGCAGCGGCGATCCGGGTGCTAGTAACCCGCCGGCGCTTCCGAACGGCCGGCGGGTTACAGCGAACGGTGGGCGGAGCCAGTCCCCGGCGGCTGATCACGTCACGAATGACGCGATCGCCGCATAGCCACTCCCGCAGCCGCCCCCGCCGATGGGCGTATTGCGGTCGTTTGGGCCCAGCCCTTGCCGCCGCCCATCGGCTTAAGGCGGTCGGCAAGTGGTTAAAGCTAGTGTTGAGCCGAAATTTTTGAAATTTCGTGTTTCCTTAATTACAGACGCAAATTTTGCTGCTACGACATGAATTCGTAATTTCATGATTGCCATACAAACCGTAATTCGGAATTCCGTAAGTGAAATTTTGGTTATGTAATTTCATGTGTCGCAAATTCGTGTTTAACGCAACATTTTGTAATTAGATGTTTTCTATAGAAACACAGTTATTTTAGTTACGAAAATGAACGTAATTTTGTTTCTAATAGTAATTATGCACATTTAGGCAATGACTAAACTCAGGAAAGTCACTCATTGATTGCAATTACTGATAATAAAAAGGCCCCTTCACATGCTGTCGCTTTAAATGTATCAGGAGGCTCTATCTGCAGCCACTGCTAAGGCCCAGTGCACACCAAAAACCTCTACAGATCTGCTAACGCAAAAGGTTTTTGAAGCAGATTATAAGAGAGATTCCTACAGGGCTGTGGAGTCGGAGTCGTGGAGGTGGAGTCGGGCAATTTTGGGTGCCTGGAGTCGGGAAAAAATGCACCGACTCCGACTCCTAATGAATTTGTAACTGTAATTAAAATAGAAAATATGATAAAATGTTCTATTTCTCATATAATAGTCATTAAAAATAATGTGTATATATATATATATATATATATATATATATATATATATATATATATACAGTATATATACAGTAATAGCTGTGTTCAGTCCACAAAAATGAAATAAACCAATCAAAATTAGTTTTGTGCTGCTTCAATAAAGCAGTCCCCGTATTTTTAAGGTCAGATATACATATCTGATTGTGACTGTACAGTATATATGATGTGTACACAGGAATCTCTTATATATACGAAATAACATCTATGCTGTAAGAATAAAGCCTGATGTGTAGCCGTGTCCCTAATAGAGATGGTCAATGAGATGGAAATAATTCTGCATTGATGCTGATTTATGCAAATGTATGCACTCCCTTTGCTCATGAAATCAAATAATTTGATATGTTGTTAAAATTTGGTTTGGTGACCACAAATTAAAGGGTACCTGAGACGGATGAAAAGTAAAGTTTTATACATACCTGGGGCTTCCTCCAGCCCCCTTCAGGCTAATCAGTCCCTCGCTGTCCTCCACCACCCGGATCTTCTGCTATGAGTCCTGGTAATCCAGCCAGTCAGCGCTGTCCGGCCGCATGCCTCTCCCACAGCCAGGAACATTCTGCACCTGCGCAATAGTGCTGCACAGGTGTAGTATGCTCCTGGCGGCGGAGTGTGTGCATGCGCACTACGCCCGACTGGCTCAAGTACCTGGACTCATAGCAGAAGATCCAGGTGGTGGAGGAGGACAACGAGGGACTGATTATCCTGAAGGCAGCTGGAGGAAGCCCCAGGTATGTATAAAACTTTAATTTCATCTGTCTCTGGTTTACTTTGTTACACAGTAGTACTATACTCTACATATGAACTCCCCACAGAGCTGCAGGGAATCCACTGAGAATGCTATGCACATTGAACACAGAGGTGTTGTCTGTTTACAATCTCCTTATTCCCCTGCAGAGTACCTGCACATCACTCTTACATGTACCCACACTTACATTGTCTAGGGCCTGATAGATGTTCTTTGTTCCGGTTTGTACCTTTTACAAGTACTCTTACCAAGGACTAGTTTTAGTCTAAAGGGAATAAATATAGTAATCTACATATCCCTCTCACTTCAGTTGTCTTGTAAAATTCCTAAGCTTTGGCAGTTAAGAGACGAATTTCATGTTACATACTTTTAATCAACAAAATTGTAATATGCAAATTAGAGGAGTCGGAGTCGAGGAGTCGGAGTCGGTGGAATCCTAAACTGAGGAGTCGGAGTCGGTGGATTTTTGGACCGACTCCACAGCCCTGGATTCCTAGGCATGTTTAGAGAGGTTTTCTAAACAAGCCTAGCATTTTTTGGAACGTTTTTGTGTAGCAGATGTCATGTATTGTTACAGTAAAGCTGTTACTGAACAGCTACTGTAACAAAAACGCCTGGAAAACCGCTCTGATCTAGCGTTTTTCAGAGCGGTTTGAGCTTTTCCTTTACTTTACATTGAGGCAGGAACACTTCTGCAAACCGCAAAAATGCTGCAGGAGCCGTGGCAGTTTGCTAAATGCTGCAGGAGCCGTGGCAGTTTGCTAAAACCCTCAAACCGCTGGTGTGCACCATCCCATTGAGATACATTAGCCAAGCGTTTTCTGAAGCGGTAGCATTTTTGAAAATGCTCCCAAATCCACTTGGTGTGCACTAGGCCTAAGACAGGTGCTCTTTGTCATGGTGCACTTAGCAGTCATGCGGAGACACTTTGTTTTGGGCCTTGCAATATCTGATAATGCAAAAGTCCCTGCACATGCTGTTGCTTTAACTGTATCAGGAGACTTTACTTGCAGCCTCTTCTAAGACAGGTGCTCTTTGTCAAGATGCACTTAGTGGTCATGCATGCTGAAACTCTTGGTTTTGGGCCTTGCAATATCTGATAATGCAAAGGTACCTGCAAGTGCTGTCACTTTAAATGTATCAGGACAGGAGCCTCTGGAGTGGAACACAATTTTGAGAAAGGTCGAATTTGCGTGTTAAACACGAAATTCTGATTTTTTTTTTGTGTTACGTAAACATTGTAATTATGAAAAAGATCGTAATTACGAAATTCCCCATAAACACAAAATTTCACGTAATTTCGGGAAATTCGCAAAATTTAGATTAAGGCCATAATCGCAATTTTGCGAATTACGTGAAATTTCACGTAATCGTAATTAGGTCATTATGCTCATCACTACTTAAATCAAACCTAAACTGAAAATTAAAAGTCAAAATAAACATACACACATCATATATACCTCCGTATAGTCTACTCATTAATCCCTTTTTCTTCTCCTGCGTACTGTTTGTCCACTGTGATCAATGGAATTCTCCGACCTCCATTTTAAAAATGGCCATTACCCCATAACAGCTTCCTGGCCAGCACACTGTTAGGGCTGGTGCACACCGAGCGGGTTTTCTTGCGTTTTTACAACAGCTTGCGGCTGTGGATACGCTAGGGTAATGTATTTCAATGGGGTGGTTCACACCAGAGCGGGAGGCGTATTGCTGAAACGCATACTCCCGGGCTGAGGCATTTTTTTGATTACGGAAGCGTTTCTGCCTCCAATGTAAAGTATAGTAAAAACGCAAACCGCTCTGAAAAACGCCAGTTCAGAGCGGTTTTGCAGGCGTTTTTGTTACAGAAGCTGTTCAGTAACAGCTTTACTGTAACAATATATGAAATCTACTACACAAAAAACGCTACCAAAAACCGCAAAACGCTAGGTGAAACGCTTCATAAAAATAAGAAAAAGTGTTTCAAAAACCGCTAGCGTTTTGCGGATCTGCTAGCGGTTTTTGGTGTGCACCAGGCCTCAAACTGTGTCCATGTGAACCATAGTGACACATGGACATGACCTTGCTCATCAGTTGTCCTTTCAGTTATAATAAACTGAGATAAACTATTTGTTTTAACCTCCTTGCCGGTTTTCCCGACCTGAGCTCGGGGTAGAAAAAAGAAGCTGTTAGCGGTGATCCCGAGCTCAGGTCGGGGTAGGCAGTGCAGCGCTTTACCTTCAGCTTTTGAGTCCCGCGCGCGATCGCTCTGCGCAACGGGACTCCAGCCTCTCTCCCCGGCAGTGTGGGGTCTTTCTCTGGCCGCCGGGATCCCCATGTCCCCGCTATTCTTCCGGGGACACGGCGGGCAATCGGAGCAGCGGAGGCGGCGTGATGTCATCGGGGGCGGGCGGGGCTAATATTTAAAATGAACTTCTCTGTATTAGAGAAATACAGAGACGTTCGTTTATATGTATATTACCGCCATCTTGTGGTCAAAGTGAAAACTGCAGTGCTGGAGCCCAGGAAGGTAAATCTTTTATTCTGCTGCAGATCTCCCTGCCAGAATGATTTTTTTCAGGTTTTAGGGTCTGAAAGAGTAGAAAAAATTGCACCTCTTTTTAGACCCTAAAATCTGTAAAGAATCAGAACAGCAAGGAGGTTAAGATATTCCATGGTTTTATTTTATGTTTAAAGGGGTTCTGTGGATTGTTTTTAAAAACAATAAGTGACACTTACCTTGGGCTTCTACCGGCCCCCTGCAGCTGTCCTGTCCCGCGCCGTCCTCCTACGATCCTCAGTTCCTCGCCGCCGGTCACGGTCCAATTATTCATCTAACTAGATGAATACAACTGTGCGTGCGCTGCCACGCGTGGCCTCGCTCCTGTTCGCGTCTCCGGGAGCATAATGCGCAGGCGTAATATGAAAACATTTGTACTGCGCATGAACTAGGATGCGCGCAGCCATGAAGGCGCAGTTGCATTCGTCTAGTTTTTAAAACCATACAGATAACCCCTCTAAACATTTACAAAGTAGATTCAGGGCTTGTTCACACCTAGGGCGTTTAGTTATTTTTTCAGCGCCAGCGATTTCAAAATCACTGTAAAAGCGATTGTGCAATGATTCCTTATGGGACTGTCCATATCTGCTCGTTTTGTCTGCTTTCCGCTGACCAAAGCGCTGCCTGCACCATTTTTGGGGAGATTTTGCTATAATGGAAGGTATAGGAAAAGCGCAAAACGCTCACAAAATCGCTTTATGCATCAATTGTGTTTGCACTTTCATGAATAAACACACTGTATTTATTAATTTCCGGGTGAAAGAGTTAACTTCTTGACTGACATCAGGAAGTGAACAAACAGAACCGCTCTGCAAAAGTGCTTCGAAAAATGCTTTATACAATATCGAAGTGCACAGATAAGCGCCGGCATCGGGGAAACAAAAATCACTCACAAAATCGCAAAGCGCTGGCCTCAGCAATTGCGATTTTAGATGTGAACAAAGCCTTAGGGCCTGTTTCTATTACACGCAGATTGGATGCAGAATAGATGCAGAAGAACTGACTCCAATGGATGCCTATGGGCCTGTTTCCACTAAACACGATTTTTTTGATGCAGATTTTCCCATAGGCATTCATTGGAGTCAGTTTTTCTGCATTCATTCTGCATTCATTCTGCATCCAATCTGCGTGTAGTGGAAATAGGCCCTTAATGTTTTTCTTGACTCTGTTCAATGACAATCTATTAAGTGTCCCAGTGCTAAAACATAGGAATAGTTGACCTTTTTATCTATCTCCTGACCTCAGAAGCTCTTCTCTGCTAGGAAAGAGTTTTATGGCTGTAATTCCTTATCAGTGAGGGTTACGCTATAATCTGACAAGGGTCCTACATGAGAGAAGCTTTCACTTACATGCCTGTAGGCTACTTTCACACCAAGACGTTGCGTTTTAGGGGACGTTAAGGTCGCATAACATGCCCCTAATGCAACGCATGGTGGTGTTGAAGTTGGACGTCAGATTGAGCTGCGTTATGCAGCTCTTAAAGCAGCCGCTCCAAGTTAGTGATAGGAAGTCCGGATCTTTTTAAAGATTCAGATCATTTGAATCGGATCATTGAAAAGATCCGGATCTTTGAACCGAATCATTTGAATCATTTTACTAGGAATGCAGACTGGGGAAATGACTAGCAGGACAGGACTTACCCTGCACTGTACATTATGTATGTTCCTGTTTCTTCCAGACAGACATCCACTGTGAACCGAATCTTTCATTGTGATGATCCGGATGATTCGACTCACAAAAAAAATCCGGATCAAATGAACGATTCGTTCATGATCCGGACAACACTACAGTTCCACCATGAGTCACCACAGTGCAGTGAATATTAATTAGCCATGTGGCTGGCTGCGGAGGAGGAGGGGAGACCTCCTCCTCCAACATTACTGAGCATGTGCACACAGTCTAACGCTGTTTAACCCAGTATAACGCACAGCATGCAGCACTTTGTTTAAACGTGCTGCGTTACAATGTAACCTAACGTGTGCACTGTGAACTGTGTGCAGTGTCACTGCCAGCCAGGCCCAGCACATTCAGTGACTAACTGTATCAGCTGCACATTGTGTAATACCCATTATTACTGCACTTGTGTTGCGGCGACAGCTTTTGTAATTCATACTGTGTGCAGTGCCACTGCCAGCCCAGGCCCAGCACATTCAGTGACTACTGTACCTGTGTGTGTGATAGGCAGCTGCACATTGTAATACCCATTACTGCATATACCTACCTAGCTGTTGGGACACCCCCCTCCCCCCCCGATATGGACAAAACAGACAAACCAGGTCGCGGAAGAGGTAGCGGCAGACCTAGAGGAAGGCCCCCTGGCAGGTGTGTGCGTGGTCGTGTTGATGTGATTTTGTGCGGCCCTGGCCCAAAGTACAGTGCTCAGAAGAAGGCATGTCCCATCACCTCCCAAAATTGTCAGGACGTGGTTGACTATTTAACACAGAACACCTCATCTTCCGCAGCCACCAGCGCTACTACAAGCACCACATCCGCTGCATCTGACACTTCGCAGGAGTTATTTGGTGGTGAAATCACTGATTCACAGCCACTACTGCTACAACAATATGAAGTCGCTAAGCAAGTTACACCACCTCGTATGTGTGAGTTAGGCGACAATATGGACGTAATGGAGGAGGATGATGATGATGAAGTAGCTGCTGTTGGTGCATTTTTGGAGGTGTCTGAGGAAAGCGAAGCTGGTCAGGATGATTATGATGACGATTAGATGCCACGTATGTTCCCAATAGAAGAGATGAACAGGGGGACAGTTCGGAGGGGGAGTCAGAGAGGAGTAGGAGGAGATGAGTCCTGAAAGCAGAAGGGGGAGCTCGTCCTCAGAAACAGCTGGTGGCAGTATCCGGCGCCATGTATCGCCACCATAGTGCCATCACCCCAGGGGGGCTCAGCAGTGTGGAAATTGTTTAGTGTGTCTGCCTCAGATCGGAGTAAAGCCATCTTTTCTCTCTGTCTCCAAAAATTGAGCTGTGGAAAGGCCAACACTCACATAGGGACAAGTGCCTTACGAAGGAACCTGGAGAAAAGGCACAAACAGCAATGGGAAGAACACCTGAGAAAAACCACACAAAAGAAAAGCCACCCTCCTTCTCCTCTTCCTCCTTCAGGTGCAGCATCTTCAGCCGCTTTCTCCCTTGCACCTTCATAGCCACCCTCCTCCACTCCGCCTCTGCCCTTGAGCGGTTCCTGCTCCTCTGCCCACAGCAGCCAGGTGTCCGTGAATGAAATCTTTGAGCGGAAGAAGCCAATTTCTGCCAGTCACCTTCTTGCCCGCCATCTGACGGCTGGCGTGGCGGAACTATTAGCTCGCCAGCTATTACCATACAAGCTGGTGGACTCTGAGGCTTTCCATAAATTTGTGGCCATTGGGACACCGCAGTGAAGATACCAGGCCGCACTTATTTTTGTAGAAAGGTGATACCCAAACTGTACCGTGAAGTTGAGAGGCAAGTGGTGTCATCTCTGGCGAACAGCGTTGGATTAAGGGTCCATCTGACCACTGATGCCTGGTCTGCCAAGCATGGTCAGGGCCGCTACATTACGTACACATCCCATTGGGTTAACCTGGTGAACGATGGCAAGCAGGGAGTATGTGGCTGCGCAGCAGACCAACTAGTGACACCTCCACGGCTTGCAGGCAGGCCTCTTGCCACCTCCTCTCTTTCTCCTCCTATACATCCTGCTACATCCTCTTTGCTGTCGTCGTCCTCCTCCTCCTTGGCTGAGTGGCAGTTCAACTCTAGTGGTGCTGCCATCTCCTCTTCCACTACACAGCCCCATCTCCCCAGAGCCTATGCTGCATGCCAGGTACGACGGTGTCATGCCATCTTAGACATGTCTTGCCTTAAAGCGGAGAGTCACACTGGACCAGCTCTCCTGGCTGCTCTTAAATAGGTGGAGCACTGGCCGACCCCGCACCAGCTGGAGATCGGCAACGTGGTGTGTGACAATGGCAGCAATCTCCTTTCCGCTTTGAATTTGGGAAAGCTGACACATGTACCCTGCATGGCACATGTGTTGAATCTGGTCATTCAAAGATTTGTGTCAAAGTACCCAGGCTTAGAGGGCGTCCTGAAGCAGGCCAGGAAGTTGTGTGGGCATTTCAGGTGGTCTTACACGGCCATGGCATGCTTTGCGGACATTCAGCGGAGAAACAACTTGCCGGTGAGACGCTTGATATGCAAGAGCCTGACTTGCTGTGATTCGACCCTGCTCATGTTCTCTTGCCTGCTAGAACAGGAGCAAGCCGTCACCCAGTACCTGTACAATTACAGTAGAAGAACACAATCTGGGGAGATGGGGATGTTGTGGCCCAACAACTGGACACTGATGCGAAATGCATGCAGGCTCATGCAGCCATTTCAGGAGGTGAACAACCTGGTGAGTCGCACTGAAGGCACCATCAGCGACTTGATCCCCTACGCTTACTACCTGGAGTGTGCCGTGCATAGAGTGGTGGATATTTGCGGCAGGAAGAGTCGTGGGAGCAATTTTCATCCGAACCAGATGTTTCCTCAACACTGTCACTACCTCTGGCTGCAGCTGTGCTGTCACTCCTCTCCTGTCACTACTTCTGGCTGCAGGTGTGCCGTCACTCCTCTCCTCTCACTACCTCTGGCTGCAGCTGTGCTGTCACTCCTCTCCTGTCACTACCTCTGGCTGCAGGTGTGCTGTCACTCCTCTCCTGTCACTACCTCTGGCTGCAGCTGTGCTGTCACTCCTCTCCTGTCACTACCTCTGGCTGCAGGTGTGCTGTCACTCCTCTCCTCTCACTACCTCTGGCTGCAGGTGTGCTGTCACTCCTCTCCTGTCACTACCTTTGGCTGAAGGTGTGCTGTCACTCCTCTCCTCTCACTACCTTTGGCTGCAGCTGTGCTGTCACTCCTCTCCTGTCACTACCTCTGGCTGCAGGTGTGCTGCCTCTCCTGTCACTACCTCTGGCTGAAGGTGTGCTGTCACTCCTCTCCTCTCACTACCTCTGGCTGCAGCTGTGCTGTCACTCCTCTCCTGTCACTACCTCTGGCTGCAGGTGTGCTGTCACTCCTCTCCTGTCACTACCTCTGGCTGCAGGTGTGCTGTCACTCCTCTACTGTCACTACCTCTGGCTGCAGCTGTGCCATCACGCCTCTCCTGTCACTAGCTTTGGCTGAAGGTGTGCTGTCACTCCTCTCCTGTCACTACCTCTGGCTGAAGGTGTGCTTTCACTCCTCTACTCTCACTACCTCTGGCTGCAGCTGTGCTGTCACTCCTCTACTCTCACTACCTCTGGCTGCAGGTGTGCTGTCACGCCTCTTCTGTCACTACCTCTGGCTGCAGCTGTGCTGTCACTCCTCTCCTGTCACTACCTCTGGCTGCAGGTGTGCCGTCACTCCTCTCCTCTCACTACCTCTGGCTGCAGCTGTGCTGCCACTCCTCTCCAGTCACTACCTCTGGCTGCAGGTGGGCTGTCACTCCTCTCCTGTCACTACCTCTGGCTGCAGCTGTGCTGTCACTCCTCTCCTGTCACTACCTCCTGGCTGCAGGTGTGCTGTCACTCCTCTCCTCTCACTACCTCTGGCTGCAGGTGTGCTGTCACTCCTCTCCTGTCACTACCTTTGGCTGAAGGTGTGCTGTCACTCCTCTCCTCTCACTACCTCTAGCTGCAGCTTTGCTGTCACTCCTCTCCTGTCACTACCTCTGGCTGCAGGTGTGCTGCCACTCCTCTCCTGTCACTACCTCTGGCTGAAGGTGTGCTGTCACTCCTCTCCTCTCACTACCTCTGGCTGCAGCTGTGCTGTCACTCCTCTCCTGTCACTACCTCTGGCTGCAGGTGTGCTGTCACTCCTCTCCTGTCACTACCTCTGGCTGCAGGTGTGCTGTCACTCCTCTACTGTCACTACCTCTGGCTGCAGCTGTGCCATCACGCCTCTCCTGTCACTAGCTCTGGCTGAAGGTGTGCTGTAACTCCTCTCCTGTCACTACCTCTGGCTGCAGCTGTGCTGTCACTCCTCTCCTGTCACTACCTCTGGCTGCAGGTGTGCTGTCACTCCTCTCCTCTCACTACCTCTGACTGCAGGTGTGCTGTCACTCCTCTCCTGTCACTACCTCTGGCTGCAGGTGAGCAGTCACTCCTCTCCTGTCACTACCTCTGGCTGCAGCTGTGCCGTCACTCCTCTCCTGTCACTACCTCTGGCTGCAGCTGAGCCATCACTCCTCTCCTGTCACTACCTCTGGCTGCAGGTGAGCAGTCACTCCTCTCCTGTCACTACCTCTGGCTGAAGGTGTGCTGTCACTCCTCTCCTGTCACTACCTCTAGCTTCAGCTGTGCCATCACTCCTGTCACTACCTCTGGCTGCAGGTGAGCTGTCACTCCTCTCCTGTCACTACCTCTGGCTGCAGCTGTGCTGTCACTCCTCTCCTGTCACTACCTCTGGCTGCAGGTGTGCTGTCACTCCTCTCCTCTCACTACCTCTGGCTGCAGGTGTGCTGTCACTCCTCTCCTCTCACTACCTCTGGCTGCAGGTGTGCTGTCACTCCTCTCCTCTCACTACCTCTGGCTGCAGGTGTGCTGTCACTCCTCTCCTCTCACTACCTCTGGCTGCAGGTGTGCTGTCACTCCTCTCCTCTCACTACCTCTGGCTGCAGCTGTGCCATCACGCCTCTCCTGTCACTAGCTCTGGCTGAAGGTGTGCTGTCACTCCTCTACTGTCACTACCTCTGGCTGCAGCTGTGCCATCACGCCTCTCCTGTCACTACATCTGGCTGCAGCTGTGCTGTCACTCCTCTCCTGTCACTACCTCTGGCTGCAGGTGAGCAGTCACTCCTCTCCTGTCACTACCTCTGGCTGAAGGTGTGCTGTCACTCCTCTCCTGTCACTACCTCTGGCTGCAGGTGTGCTGTCACTCCTCTCCTGTCACTACCTCTGGCTGCAGCTGTGCTGATACTCCTCTCCTGTCACTACCTGTGGTGGAAGCTGTGCTGTCACTCCTCTCCTGTCACTACCTCTGGCTGCAGGTGAGCAGTCACTCCTCTCCTGTCACTACCTCTGGCTGAAGGTGTGCTGTCACTCCTCTCCTGTCACTACCTCTGGCTGCAGATGTGCTGTCACTCCTCTCCTGTCACTACCTCTGGCTGCAGCTGTGCTGTCACTCCTCTCCTGTCACTACCTATGGCAGCAGCTGTGCTGTCACTCGTCTCCTGTCACTACCTCTGGCTACAGCTGTGCCGTCACTCCTCTCCTGTCACTACCTATGGCTGCAGCTGTGCTGTCACTCCTCTCCTGTCACTACCTCTGGCTGTTGCTGTGCTATCACTCTTCTCCTGTTACTACCTCTGGCTGCAGCTGTGCCGTCACTCCTCTCCTGTCACTACTTCTGGCTGCAGCTGTGCCGTCACTCCTCTCCTGTCAGTACCTCTGGCTGCAGGTGTGGTGTCACTCCTCTCCTGTCACTACCTCTGGCTGCAGCTGTGCCGTTACTCCTCTCCTGTCACTACCTCTGGCTGCAGGTGTGGTGTCACTCCTCTCCTGTCACTACCTCTGGCTGTAGCTGTTCCATCACTCCTCTCCTGTCACTACGTCTGGCTGCAGGTGTGCCATCACTCCTCTCCTGTCACTACCTCTGGCTGAAGGTGTGCTTTCACTGCTCTACTCTCACTACCTCTGGCTGCAGCTGTGCTGTCACTCCTCTCCTGTCGCTACCTCTGGCTGCAGGTGTGCTGTCACTGCTGTCACTCCTCTACTGTCACTACCTCTGGCTGCAGCTGTGCCATCACGCCTCTTCTGTCACTACCTCTGGCTGCAGCTGTGCTGTCACGCCTCTCCTCACTACCTCTGGCTGCTGCTGTGCTGTCACTCCTCTCCTGTCACTACCTCTGGCTGCAGCTGTGCTGTCACTCCTCTCCTGTCACTACCTCTGGCTGCAGGTGTGCCGTCACTCCTCTCCTCTCACTACCTCTGGCTGCAGCTGTGCTGCCACTCCTCTCCTGTCACTACCTCTGGCTGCAGGTGTGCTGTCACTCCTCTCCTCTCACTACCTCTGGCTGCAGCTGTGCTGTCACTCCTCTCCTGTCACTACCTCTGGCTGCAGGTGTGCTGTCACTCCTCTCCTCTCACTACCTCTGGCTGCAGGTGTGCTGTCACTCCTCTCCTGTCACTACCTTTGGCTGAAGGTGTGCTGTCACTCCTCTCCTCTCACTACCTCTGGCTGCAGCTGTGCTGTCACTCCTCTCCTGTCACTACCTCTGGCTGCAGGTGTGCTGCCTCTCCTGTCACTACCTCTGGCTGAAGGTGTGCTGTCACTCCTCTCCTCTCACTACCTCTGGCTGCAGCTGTGCTGTCACTCCTCTCCTGTCACTACCTCTGGCTGCAGGTGTGCTGTCACTCCTCTCCTGTCACTACCTCTGGCTGCAGGTGTGCTGTCACTCCTCTACTGTCACTACCTCTGGCTGCAGCTGTGCCATCACGCCTCTCCTGTCACTAGCTTTGGCTGAAGGTGTGCTGTCACTCCTCTCCTGTCACTACCTCTGGCTGAAGGTGTGCTTTCACTCCTCTACTCTCACTACCTCTGGCTGCAGCTGTGCTGTCACTCCTCTACTCTCACTACCTCTGGCTGCAGGTGTGCTGTCACTGCTGTCACTCCTCTACTGTCACTACCTCTGGCTGCAGCTGTGCCATCACGCCTCTTCTGTCACTACCTCTGGCTGCAGCTGTGCTGTCACGCCTCTCCTCACTACCTCTGGCTCCTGTCACTACCTCTGGCTGCAGGTGTGCTGTCACTCCTCTCCTGTCACTACCTCTGGCTGCAGGTGTGCTGTCACTCCTCTACTGTCACTACCTCTGGCTGCAGCTGTGCCATCACGCCTCTCCTGTCACTAGCTCTGGCTGAAGGTGTGCTGTCACTCCTCTCCTGTCACTACCTCTGGCTGCAGGTGTGCTGTCACTCCTCTCCTGTCACTACCTCTGGCTGCAGCTGTGCTGATACTCCTCTCCTGTCACTACCTGTGGCTGCAGCTGTGCTGTCACTCCTCTCCTGTCACTACCTCTGGCTGCAGGTGAGCAGTCACTCCTCTCCTGTCACTACCTCTGGCTGAAGGTGTGCTGTCACTCCTCTCCTGTCACTACCTCTGGCTGCAGATGTGCTTTCACTCCTCTCCTGTCACTACCTCTGGCTGCAGCTGTGCTGTCACTCCTCTCCTGTCACTACCTATGGCAGCAGCTGTGCTGTCACTCCTCTCCTGTCACTACCTCTGGCTACAGCTGTGCCGTCACTCCTCTCCTGTCACTACCTATGGCTGCAGCTGTGCTGTCACTCCTCTCCTGTCACTACCTCTGGCTGTTGCTGTGCTATCACTCTTCTCCTGTTACTACCTCTGGCTGCAGCTGTGCTGTCACTCCTCTACTGTCACTACCTCTGGCTGCAGCTGTGCCATCACGCCTCTTCTGTCACTACCTCTGGCTGCAGCTGTGCTGTCACGCCTCTCCTCACTACCTCTGGCTGCTGCTGTGCTGTCACTCCTCTCCTGTCACTACCTCTGGCTGCAGCTGTGCTGTCACTCCTCTCCTGTCACTACCTCTGGCTGCAGGTGTGCCGTCACTCCTCTCCTCTCACTACCTCTGGCTGCAGCTGTGCTGCCACTCCTCTCCTGTCACTACCTCTGGCTGCAGGTGTGCTGTCACTCCTCTCCTGTCACTACCTCTGGCTGCAGCTGTGCTGTCACTCCTCTCCTGTCACTACCTCTGGCTGCAGGTGTGCTGTCACTCCTCTCCTCTCACTACCTCTGGCTGCAGGTGTGCTGTCACTCCTCTCCTGTCACTACCTTTGGCTGAAGGTGTGCTGTCACTCCTCTCCTCTCACTACCTCTGGCTGCAGCTGTGCTGTCACTCCTCTCCTGTCACTACCTCTGGCTGCAGGTGTGCTGCCTCTCCTGTCACTACCTCTGGCTGAAGGTGTGCTGTCACTCCTCTCCTCTCACTACCTCTGGATGCAGCTGTGCTGTCACTCCTCTCCTGTCACTACCTCTGGCTGCAGGTGTGCTGTCACTCCTCTCCTGTCACTACCTCTGGCTGCAGGTGTGCTGTCACTCCTCTACTGTCACTACCTCTGGCTGCAGCTGTGCCATCACGCCTCTCCTGTCACTAGCTTTGGCTGAAGGTGTGCTGTCACTCCTCTCCTGTCACTACCTCTGGCTGAAGGTGTGCTTTCACTCCTCTACTCTCACTACCTCTGGCTGCAGCTGTGCTGTCACTCCTCTACTCTCACTACCTCTGGCTGCAGGTGTGCTGTCACTGCTGTCACTCCTCTACTGTCACTACCTCTGGCTGCAGCTGTGCCATCACGCCTCTTCTGTCACTACCTCTGGCTGCAGCTGTGCTGTCACGCCTCTCCTCACTACCTCTGGCTGCTGCTGTGCTGTCGCTCCTCTCCTGTCACTACCTCTGGCTGCAGCTGTGCTGTCACTCCTCTCCTGTCACTACCTCTGGCTGCAGGTGTGCTGTCACTCCTCTCCTGTCACTACCTCTGGCTGCAGGTGTGCTGTCACTCCTCTACTGTCACTACCTCTGGCTGCAGCTGTGCCATCACGCCTCTCCTGTCACTAGCTCTGGCTGCAGGTGTGCTGTCACTCCTCTCCTGTCACTACCTCTGGCTGCAGCTGTGCTGATACTCCTCTCCTGTCACTACCTGTGGCTGCAGCTGTGCTGTCACTCCTCTCCTGTCACTACCTCTGGCTGCAGGTGAGCAGTCACTCCTCTCCTGTCACTACCTCTGGCTGCAAATGTGCTGTCACTCCTCTCCTGTCACTACCTCTGGCTGCAGCTGTGCTGTCACTCCTCTCCTGTCACTACCTATGGCAGCAGCTGTGCTGTCACTCCTCTCCTGTCACTACCTCTGGCTACAGCTGTGCCGTCACTCCTCTCCTGTCACTACCTATGGCTGCAGCTGTGCTGTCACTCCTCTCCTGTCACTACCTCTGGCTGTTGCTGTGCTATCACTCTTCTCCTGTTACTACCTCTGGCTGCAGCTGTGCCGTCACTCCTCTCCTGTCACTACTTCTGGCTGCAGCTGTGCCGTCACTCCTCTCCTGTCAGTACCTCTGGCTGCAGGTGTGGTGTCACTCCTCTCCTCTCACTACCTCTGGCTGCAGCTGTGCCGTTACTCCTCTCCTGTCACTACCTCTGGCTGCAGGTGTGGTGTCACTCCTCTCCTGTCACTACCTCTGGCTGCAGCTGTTCCATCACTCCTCTCCTGTCACTACGTCTGGCTGCATGTGTGCCATCACTCCTCTCCTGTCACTACCTCTGGCTGAAGGTGTGCTTTCACTCCTCTACTCTCACTACCTCTGGCTGCAGCTGTGCTGTCACTCCTCTCCTGTCGCTACCTCTGGCTGCAGGTGTGCTGTCACTGCTGTCACTCCTCTACTGTCACTACCTCTGGTTGCAGCTGTGCCATCACGCCTCTTCTGTCACTACCTCTGGCTGCAGCTGTGCTGTCACGCCTCTCCTCACTACCTCTGGCTGCTGCTGTGCTGTCACTCCTCTCCTGTCACTACCTCTGGCTGCAGCTGTGCTGTCACTCCTCTCCTGTCACTACCTCTGGCTGCAGGTGTGCCGTCACTCCTCTCCTCTCACTACCTCTGGCTGCAGCTGTGCTGCCACTCCTCTCCTGTCACTACCTCTGGCTGCAGGTGTGCTGTCACTCCTCTCCTGTCACTACCTCTGGCTGCAGGTGTGCTGTCACTCCTCTCCTGTCACTACCTCTGGCTGCAGGTGTGCTGTCACTCCTCTCCTCTCACTACCTCTGGCTGCAGGTGTGCTGTCACTCCTCTCCTGTCACTACCTTTGGCTGAAGGTGTGCTGTCACTCCTCTCCTCTCACTACCTCTGGCTGCAGCTGTGCTGTCACTCCTCTCCTGTCACTACCTCTGGCTGCAGGTGTGCTGCCTCTCCTGTCACTACCTCTGGCTGAAGGTGTGCTGTCACTCCTCTCCTCTCACTACCTCTGGCTGCAGCTGTGCTGTCACTCCTCTCCTGTCACTACCTCTGGCTGCAGGTGTGCTGTCACTCCTCTCCTGTCACTACCTCTGGCTGCAGGTGTGCTGTCACTCCTCTACTGTCACTACCTCTGGCTGCAGCTGTGCCATCACGCCTCTCCTGTCACTAGCTTTGGCTGAAGGTGTGCTGTCACTCCTCTCCTGTCACTACCTCTGGCTGAAGGTGTGCTTTCACTCCTCTACTCTCACTACCTCTGGCTGCAGCTGTGCTGTCACTCCTCTACTCTCACTACCTCTGGCAGGAGGTGTGCTGTCACTGCTGTCACTCCTCTACTGTCACTACCTCTGGCTGCAGCTGTGCCATCACGCCTCTTCTGTCACTACCTCTGGCTGCAGCTGTGCTGTCACGCCTCTCCTCACTACCTCTGGCTGCTGCTGTGCTGTCACTCCTCTCCTGTCACTACCTCTGGCTGCAGCTGTGCTGTCACTCCTCTCCTGTCACTACCTCTGGCTGCAGGTGTGCCGTCACTCCTCTCCTCTCACTACCTCTGGCTGAAGGTGTGCTGTCACTCCTCTCCTCTCACTACCTCTGGCTGCAGCTGTGCTGTCACTCCTCTCCTGTCACTACCTCTGGCTGCAGGTGTGCTGTCACTCCTCTCCTCTCACTACCTCTGGCTGCAGGTGTGCTGTCACTCCTCTCCTGTCACTACCTTTGGCTGAAGGTGTGCTGTCACTCCTCTCCTCTCACTACCTCTGGCTGCAGCTGTGCTGTCACTCCTCTCCTGTCACTACCTCTGGCTGCAGGTGTGCTGTCACTCCTCTCCTCTCACTACCTCTGGCTGCAGGTGTGCTGTCACTCCTCTCCTCTCACTACCTCTGGCTGAAGGTGTGCTGTCACTCCTCTCCTCTCACTACCTCTGGCTGCAGCTGTGCTGTCACTCCTCTCCTGTCACTACCTCTGGCTGCAGGTGTGCTGTCACTCCTCTCCTCTCACTACCTCTGGCTGCAGCTGTGCTGTCACTCCTCTCCTGTCACTACCTCTGGCTGCAGGTGTGCTGTCACTCCTCTCACTACCTCTGGCTGCAGGTGTGCTGTCATTCCTCTCCTGTCACTACCTCTGGCTGAAGGTGTGCTTTCACTCCTCTACTCTCACTACCTCTGGCTGCAGCTGTGCTGTCACTCCTCTCCTGTCGCTACCTCTGGCTGCAGGTGTGCTGTCACTGCTGTCACTCCTCTACTGTCACTACCTCTGGCTGCAGCTGTGCCATCACGCCTCTTCTGTCACTACCTCTGGCTGCAGCTGTGCTGTCACGCCTCTCCTCACTACCTCTGGCTGCTGCTGTGCTGTCACTCCTCTCCTGTCACTACCTCTGGCTGCAGCTGTGCTGTCACTCCTCTCCTGTCACTACCTCTGGCTGCAGGTGTGCCGTCACTCCTCTCCTCTCACTACCTCTGGCTGCAGCTGTGCTGCCACTCCTCTCCTGTCACTACCTCTGGCTGCAGGTGTGCTGTCACTCCTCTCCTGGCACTACCTCTGGCTGCAGGTGTGCTGTCACTCCTCTCCTGTCACTACCTCTGGCTGCAGGTGTGCTGTCACTCCTCTCCTCTCACTACCTCTGGCTGCAGGTGTGCTGTCACTCCTCTCCTGTCACTACCTTTGGCTGAAGGTGTGCTGTCACTCCTCTCCTCTCACTACCTCTGGCTGCAGCTGTGCTGTCACTCCTCTCCTGTCACTACCTCTGGCTGCAGGTGTGCTGCCTCTCCTGTCACTACCTCTGGCTGAAGGTGTGCTGTCACTCCTCTCCTCTCACTACCTCTGGCTGCAGCTGTGCTGTCACTCCTCTCCTGTCACTACCTCTGGCTGCAGGTGTGCTGTCACTCCTCTCCTGTCACTACCTCTGGCTGCAGGTGTGCTGTCACTCCTCTACTGTCACTACCTCTGGCTGCAGCTGTGCCATCACGCCTCTCCTGTCACTAGCTTTGGCTGAAGGTGTGCTGTCACTCCTCTCCTGTCACTACCTCTGGCTGAAGGTGTGCTTTCACTCCTCTACTCTCACTACCTCTGGCTGCAGCTGTGCTGTCACTCCTCTACTCTCACTACCTCTGGCTGCAGGTGTGCTGTCATTCCTCTCCTGTCACTACCTCTGGCTGAAGGTGTGCTTTCACTCCTCTACTCTCACTACCTCTGGCTGCAGCTGTGCTGTCACTCCTCTCCTGTCGCTACCTCTGGCTGCAGGTGTGCTGTCACTGCTGTCACTCCTCTACTGTCACTACCTCTGGCTGCAGCTGTGCCATCACGCCTCTTCTGTCACTACCTCTGGCTGCAGCTGTGCTGTCACGCCTCTCCTCACTACCTCTGGCTGCTGCTGTGCTGTCACTCCTCTCCTGTCACTACCTCTGGCTGCAGCTGTGCTGTCACTCCTCTCCTGTCACTACCTCTGGCTGCAGGTGTGCCGTCACTCCTCTCCTCTCACTACCTCTGGCTGAAGGTGTGCTGTCACTCCTCTCCTCTCACTACCTCTGGCTGCAGCTGTGCTGTCACTCCTCTCCTGTCACTACCTCTGGCTGCAGGTGTGCTGTCACTCCTCTCCTCTCACTACCTCTGGCTGCAGGTGTGCTGTCACTCCTCTCCTGTCACTACCTTTGGCTGAAGGTGTGCTGTCACTCCTCTCCTCTTACTACCTCTGGCTGCAGCTGTGCTGTCACTCCTCTCCTGTCACTACCTCTGGCTGCAGGTGTGCTGTCACTCCTCTCCTCTCACTACCTCTGGCTGAAGGTGTGCTGTCACTCCTCTCCTCTCACTACCTCTGGCTGCAGCTGTGCTGTCACTCCTCTCCTGTCACTACCTCTGGCTGCAGGTGTGCTGTCACTCCTCTCCTCTCACTACCTCTGGCTGCAGCTGTGCTGTCACTCCTCTCCTGTCACTACCTCTGGCTGCAGGTGTGCTGTCACTCCTCTCACTACCTCTGGCTGCAGGTGTGCTGTCATTCCTCTCCTGTCACTACCTTTGGCTGAAGGTGTGCTGTCACTCCTCTCCTCTCACTACCTCTAGCTGCAGCTGTGCTGTCACTCCTCTCCTGTCACTACCTCTGGCTGCAGGTGTGCTGCCACTCCTCTCCTGTCACTACCTCTGGCTGAAGGTGTGCTGTCACTCCTCTCCTCTCACTACCTCTGGCTGCAGCTGTGCTGTCACTCCTCTCCTGTCACTACCTCTGGCTGCAGGTGTGCTGTCACTCCTCTCCTGTCACTACCTCTGGCTGCAGGTGTGCTGTCACTCCTCTACTGTCACTACCTCTGGCTGCAGCTGTGCCATCACGCCTCTCCTGTCACTAGCTCTGGCTGAAGGTGTGCTGTCACTCCTCTCCTGTCACTACCTCTGGCTGCAGGTGTGCTGTCACTCCTCTACTGTCACTACCTCTGGCTGCAGCTGTGCCATCACGCCTCTCCTGTCACTACCTCTGGCTGCAGCTGTGCTGTCACTCCTCTCCTGTCACTACCTCTGGCTGCAGGTGAGCAGTCACTCCTCTCCTGTCACTACCTCTGGCTGAAGGTGTGCTGTCACTCCTCTCCTGTCACTACCTCTGGCTGCAGGTGTGCTGTCACTCCTCTCCTGTCACTACCTCTGGCTGCAGCTGTGCTGTCACTCCTCTCCTGTCACTACCTGTGGCTGCAGCTGTGCTGTCACTCCTCTCCTGTCACTACCTCTGGCTGCAGGTGAGCAGTCACTCCTCTCCTGTCACTACCTCTGGCTGAAGGTGTGCTGTCACTCCTCTCCTGTCACTACCTCTGGCTGCAGGTGTGCTGTCACTCCTCTCCTGTCACTACCTCTGGCTGCAGCTGTGCTGTCACTCCTCTCCTGTCACTACCTATGGCAGCAGCTGTGCTGTCACTCCTCTCCTGTCACTACCTCTGGCTACAGCTGTGCCTTCACTCCTCTCCTGCTACTACCTATGGCTGCAGCTGTGCTGTCACTCCTCTCCTGTCACTACCTCTGGCTGAAGGTGTGCTGTCACTCCTCTCCTCTCACTACCTCTGGTTGCAGCTGTGCTGTCACTCCTCTCCTGTCACTACCTCTGGCTGCAGGTGTGGGGCTGGAAGAAGCCCCAGGTATGTATAAAATCTTTTTCTTTTTTCACCCCCCCCCCTCCCCCTGTTCCTCTCTGGTTCCCTTTAAAGCATGTCTCATCATGTGTAATGTGTCATAACTCTAAGTGGTCATTATTTCATTACTACATGCAAAACGTTTAGCTCAGAAATGTCATTTTCCTGGAGAGAACGGAACCTGATTGGTGGGTTTTGAGCTGCTGCAGCCATGGTAGGAAATGGATGTTTCCTTTTACACAATACCAGTTGCCTGGCAGTCCTGCTGATGTCTTTGGCTGCATTAGTGGATGAATCACACACTTGAAACAAGCATGCAGCTAATCCAGTCTGACTTCAGTCCGAGCACCTGTTCTGCATGCTTGTTGAGGGTCTGTGGTTAAAAGTATTAGAGACATAGGGTCAGCAGAAGAGTCAGGCAACTGGTATTATTTTAAAAGGAAAAATCCATATACTTCTCAGTTTAGGTTGCCTTTAAAGGGCTCCAAGCCTCAAAATCTGTCATCATAGCAACATCCGTGAGTTCAGACAGATGCTTGCAAGTTATTCTAAACAATACTCTCCAACACTATAATATTGTTATTGTGCATGTAGTGCTGATATCTTCTGCAGTACATAAAGAGAACCTGAGATGAACAGAACGTAAAAATTTATACTTACCTGGGGTTTCATCTACCCCCATGTAGTCCATTTGCTTGATCGCTGTCCTCCCAGATCCCTCCGCTCTTCTGCAGTGTTGCCTGGTAAATTCCCCAGCAGTGCGCGCCCCCAATCTCACTTCCTTGGCCATGAGTGTTGTATGCATGCGCCCTTCACAAACTCTGTAATTGCGCTTGCGCAGCAATCAAGTAGTGTGCCCAGCCCGGACCGTGCATGCCCAGTGGCCCACGACTGGAAAGCGGACTTCACTGTGGGGATCAGGAGGATTGCAATTAAGCAGGTGGAGGTAGTCTCTCCATATCTTGAGTGCCAGGGGTCTGAAGGAAGCCTCAGGTGTGCATACATCCTTATGTTTTATTTATCTCAAGTTTTCTTTAACCCTCCTGGCGGTCTATTAAAAACCGTCAGGGGCAGCGCAGACGGTTTTTTGTAATTTTTTTTTTTAAAATCATGTAGCGAGCCGAGGGCTCGCTACATGATACCCACTGCTCAGCGGCATCCCCCTAGCCCGTTCGATCGCCTCCGGCGATAGGCGATCAGGAAATCCCGTTCAAAGAACGGGATTTCCTGAAGGGCTTCCCCCGTCGCCATGGCGACGGGGCGGGATGACGTCGCCGTCGTGGGATGACCATAGGCCAGGCTGCGCAAGGGGTCTAGGGGGGGGCGCGGCCATGGCGACGGGGCGGGATGACGTCGCGGGATGACGATAGGCCAGGCTGTGCAGGGGGGCGGGGCGGCCAGGAAGGTTAAAGGGAATCCAAGGTGAGAGTGATAGGGAAGTTGCCATATTGATATCCTTTTAAAAAATACCAGTTGCCTGGACACCTGTTGATTTTTCCAGCATCAGTATTGTCTGAGTCACACACCTGAAACAAGCATGCAGCTAATCTAGGCCTTGATTCACAAAGCTGCATTGCCACAGCAGCGCAGCTTAATGAGTGCAGAGAGTGTTATAATTGCCTGCGCATGCTATGCAGCCATAGTTAGAGATGGCCCGAACGGTTCGCCGGTAAATGGGAACCGGCGAACTTCGATGGTTCGTGATCGCGGAGAACCGCAAACTTTTTCGGAAGTTCGGTCCGCCCCTATACTACATCCTTAGGGTCAACTTTGACCCTCTACATCAGTCAGCAGGCACATTGTAGCCAATCAGGCTACACTCCCTCCTGGAGCCCCACCCCCCCTTATAAAAGGCAGGCAGCGTCAGGCATTTCACTCACTCGTGTGCCTGCAGTGAAGGGAGAGGTCTGCTGCAGACATTAGGGAAAGCATAGTTAGGCTCTTGTAGGTTTGTTAGCTTGCTCCTTGCTGATTCTTATTGCTAAAAAGCACTCCTCAACAACTTTTTTGAGAGCTAATCTTGTTGTGGTGATCTATTTTTTTTTTTTGTGACCCACTTGCATTATATACAGCCCTGTCAGTTAGTCGCAGCTGGCCTTTGGCCCCCTGGTGGGAATTTCTACTGTGCCACTGTCAGGCCCAGCACATTCAGTGACTACCTGTGTGTGTGACAGGCAGCTGCACATTTGTAATCCCAATCACTGCACCTGTTCACTGTTCAGTGCACCTACCTACCTACCTACCTACGTGAGTGCACGTATTGTTAATACCACCAGTCATTGCATCTGTTCACTGTACCTGTGTGTGTGTGTGACAGGCAGCTGCACATTTGTAATCCCAATCGCTGCACTTTTTCGCTGTTCAGTGCACCTATCTACTGTAACATCTGCAACTATGGCGGCTGCGGACACGCAGGGTATACCCGCAGCCGCCTTTGTTCCCTGTTTTCAGGCCTCATCCGTTCCATCGGCGTCTAGCACGCCGGGTTCGTTACTGTCTCGTGCTCATAGGGTCGCTGTATCGCGCGGACGCGCGTGGAGACAGGATCTTTATGCTGGAAGAAGACGCGTCAGCTGACTTGCCGGTCATCCTGTGGCTGGCACACTGAAGGGGCGCGGCTGTGAGCTCTCCTCGGCTTCTTAAGCCTTCACTGGTCATTGGCAACTTGTCTGCTGTTGCGAATACACTCGTGTTAGCGCTCAGACCTTAGACTAGTATCCGGTGTGCTTTGATCTGGGAGGAAACCAGGGATTTCACACAAGACTAGGACTATTGTATATTGTATTACTGATTACCTGTGTATGATTCTGGCTGTACTCTGACCTTGCTATTGCTCATCGATTCTGTACTTCTGCCTATCTGACCTTAGTTGCTGAACCTCTGCCTGATTACTCACTATTCTTCTGCCTCACGTTTTTGTACTGTATTTGCCTCTCAGTTGCCAACCTTGCCTGTCTGACCTCTCTACTCACCAGTGGGCCCTTGCCATTGGTGAGGTGCTCTTTTGATTAAATACCCACCAGCTCCTCTGGTGAGGTTTAGTTTAAGTTATACAGCTCCTGTGACTTATAGTACCTTACCAGCTCCTCTGGTAAGGTTTAGCCAAACTTTGTTGTCACTCCTGTTATTAGTACTTTACCAGCTCCTCTGGTAAAGACCTGTTATTTATACTACTGTTGTTGCAGCTAGTACAGCTGCCTCTCACCTGCTCTGCTGTGGTCACTTATCCCGCTCTGCACCCATTGAGGAAGGAATCTAATTCCGAAACGCCGATGTCTGGGTAAACAAGTGGAGGGTGACAGCACCTCATCTCACACTGCTTGTTGAACTGTTTTATGCGCATTAACAGATTGGGACTCTGTCCCTGGACTTTACTATAGGGGACTTGATCCTCCTTGGGACCCATGTTTGCTGGATGATATAAGCTATAGCTGTGTTTTGGACTGTGTCCTTACTGGTTACATGATTGCTGCTTACACATCTCTCTAGCTAATAGTGGGTTACTTCATGTATTCTATGTATGTTATGTACTGTATGTAAACATTTTTGTATGCACTTTCTTATTGGTACTGAGATTTCATACCAGCTTATGATATTCTTAATACATTGATTATCAATACACTTTTTCTAAGCATTTAAATTGGCTTGGTGTGCGTGTCTTTTTGTTTGTTAATTGGTGTCTATTATTGACACAGCACCCCGTTGTTATTTGAGATATTTGTGCTTATTTCCATCATAGGTGTGCAATACCTAATCTATTGTGTATGGCAGGTTCACTCCACCCAGGCTTTTATAGACTCGGGTTCAGCTGTGAATGTTATGGCTTATGATTTTGCTATCAAATTCGGTTTTCCTTTAACTTCTGTGGGACGACAGGTGCAGATTACAGCAGTGGATGATTCCCCATTACTGATTAAGCAGTCCATCACCCAGACTCCTGTATTATTATGCCAACTAGGGGTCTTACATAAGGAACAAATACAGTTTCTGGTACTCAAGATGTCCACCTCTACCATCATTCTGGGTATGTTGTGGCTTAAAAAACATTCTCCTCAGATTGACTGGAGTTCCAGACAGTTGTTGAGCTGGTCTCCTTATTGTCATCATCATTGTTTGGAGAAAGTTACCATAGCCGCCACCGAGATTCAAGTGGAGGGGACTTCTGAGTCGTCCTCTGAACCCCCTGAAATAGATACCTGGGTGGATTGGGTACATACGTTGAGCCCATTCCAACAAGAGGTCCCTGAAGGGAAACCAGAGGGGGTTCTATTTGTACCATTACAGTTCAGATTTAAGATTCTTCATGCCTTCCATACCCATAAAAATGCTAGTCACCCAGGGATTGCTCGCACCCAGGAGTTGTTGGACCGTTGTGTCTGGTGGCCCTCGATGGTGTCAGATTGTAAGGAATTTATCGGTAATTGCTCTGTATGTGCTAGGAGTAAGTCGTCAAGACAGGCTCCTGTGGGTACCTTACAGTCACTTCCGGTGCCTGAGCAGCCATGGACTCATGTGTCCATGGACTTTGTGGGCGAACTGCCTAGATCAGAAGGTAAAACAGTCATATGGGTGGTAGTCGATAGGTTCAGCAAGATGGCCTATTTTATTCCCTTGGACGGACTCCCCACTGCACAGGAGCTGGCAGAGCTCTTTATCCATCACATTTTCAGACTGCATGGAATTCCGGAAAATGTGGTGTCAGATAGGGGAGTCCAGTTCGTGTCCAGGTTTTGGAGGGCCTTCTGTCATCATATGGGAATGAATCTATCGTTTTCCTCCGGCTATCACCCACAGACTAACGGGCAGACCGAAAGGGTCAACCAGTCTTTAGAGCAGTTCCTTAGGTGTTACGTAGCTGATGCTCAGATGGATTGGGTCAAATTCTTGCCTTTTGCAGAATTTGTCCATAATAATTTGAAATGTAATTCCTCGGAATTCTCCCCTTTTCAGGTGGTAACGGGGAGATCACCGAAATTCTCTCCTCTGCCGGTGGTGTCTTCACCTTTCCCGGCCTTGGAGGACTGGCAAGGGACATTAAAGGAGATCTGGGGAAAGTCAAAGGGAACTTAAAAAAGGCTTTTGCTATCCAGAAAAGACAGGCAGATAAGAAACGTTCTATGGAATGGAATTTTGTTCCAGGAGATTTAGTGTGGGTTTCTACTCGACATTTGGCCTTAAAGCAACCTTCTGCTAAACTGGGTCCCAAATTTATAGGGCCATACCTTGTGTCCAAAAGGGTCAACAAGGTTACCTATGTTGTCTCGCTCCCACCCAGTTTCAGGGGTGGTAGAATGTTTCATGTGTCCCTCTTGAAACCTGCTGTGCATGTGGATTCCACCCCCCCCAAAGCCCCCCCACGTGGTGATTGATGGAGAACCAGATTACGAGATAGAGCAGATCTTGGATTCTCGGGTGGTGCGTAACTCCATACAGTACCTAGTCCACTGGAAAGGGTATAGTGCAGAGGAGAGGTCTTGGGTACCTGCTTGTCGCATGCATGCAGAAGGACTCAGGGAGCAGTTTCATAGATTGCATCCTGACAGGCCAGGTGGATCGTGTCCGGAGTCCACGCCTAGAGGGGTGGGGACTGTAACATCTGCAACTATGGCGGCTGCGGACTTGGAGGGTATACCCGCGGCCGCCTTTGTTCCCTGTTCTCAGGCCTCATCCGTTCCGTCAGCGTCTAGCACGCCGGGAACGGTACTGTCTCGTGCTCATAGGGTCGCTGTATCGCTCAGGCACGCGCGGAGACAGGAGCTATATGCTGGAAGAAGGCGCGTCAGCTGTCCTGCCGGTCGGCTGACGTCAGAGGTGACTCACGCCGCTCGGATTGGCTGATTGTTAAGGGGCACGGCTGTGAGCTCTCCTCGGCTTCTTAAGCCTTCACTGGTCATTGGCAACTTGTCTGCTGTTGCGAATACACTCGTGTTAGCGCTCAGACCTTAGACTAGTATCCGGTGTGCTTTGATCTGAGAGGAAACAAGGGATTTCACACAAGACTAGGACTATTGTATATTGTATTACTGATTACCTGTGTATGATTCTGGCTATACTCTGACCTTGCTATTGCTCATCGATTCTGTACTTCTGCCTATCTGACCTTAGTTGCTGAACCTCTGCCTGATTATTCACTATTCTTCTGCCTTACGTTTCTGTACTGTATTTGCCTCTCAGTTGCCAACCTTGCCTGTCTGACACCTCTACTCACCAATGGGCCCTTGCCACTGGTGAGGTGCTCTTTTGATTAAATACCCACCAGCTCCTCTGGTGAGGTTTAGTTTAACCTCCCTGGTGGTTAATTTTTTTTTGCAAATGGGCAAAAATCCTTTTTTTTTAATTTTTTCTTTTTGGTATCATGTAAAGCTACCAGAATGGTAGCTACATGAAACCCCACTAGAGGGTGCATGTTTCCCTCTAGTGCGATCGTCGCCGGCATCAATAGCAAACAGGGGAACGCGTATATAACGCGTTCCCCTGTTTGGCTTCTCCTGTCGCCATGGCGAAGATCGGCATGACGTCATGGACGTCAGCCGACGTCCTGACGTCAGGCGCACTCAATCCAGCCCATAGCGCTGCCCGGAACTCATTGGTCCGGGCAGCGCAGGGCTCTGGCGGGGGCCTCCTCCGCCGCCGCGTGCGGACGATCGCCGCAGAGCGGCGGCGATCAAGCTGTGCGCGCGGCTGGCAAAGTGCTGGCTGCGCGCACAGCACTTTGAATGGTGAAAATCGCCCCACCAGGGGCTGAGATCTCCCCCTGCACGGCATAGCCCGAGCTCAGCTCGGGCTTACCGCCAGGGAGGTTAAGTTATACAGCTCCTCAGGGGTGCAGCTAAGGTTTTTGTGGCCCCAAGCGGACTGTAGCAAGAGGCCCTATCCTATCCTCGGCGAAAAATGGGTGTGGTTATCCCACATAAGTGGGCATGGCCATGACATGTGGGTGGGGCAGGAGGGCGGATTGGGGCGGGGCTGTTTGCGGGGAAAAAATGGATGTGGGGGGTGATTGAGGCGCACGTAGCGCGCCGAAAGATGGGCGCGGCCATGACATTGTATGGGCGAAGCTTAACCGTAGCACAGCAAATATAGCCAACTATGACCATTAAATAATAAATGCAGCAACAGTTACCCCAGACACCAGAAAATAAAAACGCAATTTGGGCCACATTTCAGCAGAAATCAAACGCAATTAGGGCACATTTTCAGCAGAAATCAAACGCAATTAGGGCACATTTTCAGCCGAAATCAAACGCAATTAGGGCACATTTTCAGCAGAAATCAAACGCAATTAGGGCACAGTTCAGCAGAAATCAAACGCAATTAGGGCCACATTTTCAGCAGATATCAAACGCAATTAGGGCACAGTTCAGCAGAAATCAATCGCAATTAGGGCACAGTTCAGCAGAAATCAAACGCAATTAGGGCACAGTTCAGCAGATATCAAACGCAATTAGGGCACAGTTCAGCAGAAATCAATCGCAATTAGGGCCACATTTTCAGCAGATATCAAATGCAATTAGGGCACAGTTCAGCAGAAATCAATCGCAATTAGGGCCACATTTTCAGCAGATATCAAACGCAATTAGGGCACAGTTCAGCAGAAATCAATCGCAATTAGGGCCACATTTTCAGCAGATATCAAACGCAATTAGGGCCACATTTTCAGCAGATATCAAACGCAATTAGGGCACAGTTCAGCAGAAATCAATCGCAATTAGGGCCACATTTTCAGCAGATATCAAACGCAATTAGGGCACAGTTCAGCAGAAATCAATCGCAATTAGGGCTGCAAAAAGAAAATAATTTACTCACCTGGCAGGCTGGCACTGGCAGAAGTCTTCTCTCCCCGTCTCCTCTCCCGGCCGGCTCCTCAGGCGCGCAGTTCCCACGGAGCTCCCTCCCTGGCTTCCTCCTCCAATCTCCCGCACTGATTCATGCAGGGCTACGGGAAGATGGCCACCCGAAGCCCTGTACTGGAGACATAGTCTCCAGAGCAGGGCTTCGGCGGCGGCCATCTTCCCGTAGCCCTGCTCTGCTCTGCCAGTGCCAGCCCCGCGGGGCTGCGGGGAAAAAGTGACATCACGCCGACGTCACGGAGCCGCCGAGGTCCCTAAGATCTTGAGGCCCCAAGCGACCGCTTGGTTCGCTTTATGCCTCGCGGCGCCCCTGCAGCTCCTGTGACTGATAGTACCTTACCAGCTCCTCTGGTAAGGTTTAGCCAAACTTTGTTGTCACTCCTGTTATTAGTACTTTACCAGCTCCTCTGGTAAAGACCTATTATTTATACTACTATTGTTGCAGCTAGTACCCACCAGCTCCCCTGGTGAGGGCTAGCACTGTTGTTGCAGCTAGTACCCACCAGCTCCCCTGGTGAGGTCTAGCACTGTTGTTTCAGATAGTACTCACCAGCTTCTCTGGTGAGATCTATCCATTTAATCTACTGTTGCACCAAACACTTTACACCTCTGTTTCTCAGCCGTCTATACTTGCATTGTTGACCATACTGCAGATCACCACATAATCAGGTATAGAGTCTGTATTATTGGTGATTCTGCAGATCACACAATAATCAGACATCTGTGTGCTACACCAATCGGTACATCTACCTACCTACGTGAGCGCACGCATTGTTAATACTACCAGTCATTGCACCTGTTCACGGTACCTGTGTGTGTGTGTGTGTGTGTGTGTGTGTGTGTGTGTGTGTGTGACAGGCAGTTGCAAATTTGTAATACAAATCACTGCAGTGCATACCTGTAACCTGTTCAGTGCACCTACGTGACCGCAAGCAGTGTAATATACCACCAGTCACTGCACCTGTTCATGGTACCTGTGTGTGACAGCTGCACATTTGTAATACCAATCCCTGCATACCTGTTGACTGCACCTGTGTGACCGCACGCTGTTTGGGATACCGTGCATACCTGTTAACTTCACCTGTGTGACAGCTGCACATTGTATTGTAATACCAGTCACTGCATACCTTTCACTGCACCTGTGTGACTGCACATTGTATTAGTCAAGTCAGTGCTAGAGATGGCCCGAACGGTTCGCCGATGATTGGTTCCCAGCGAACTTCCAGTGGTTCGCGATTGCGGAGAACCGCGAACTTTCCTGGAAGTTCGGTTCGCCCCCGTAATGCACCATTAGGATCAACTTTGACCCTCTACATCACAGTCAGCAGGCACATTGTAGCCAATGAGGCTACACTCCCTCCTGGAGCCCCACCCCCCCTTATAAAAGGCAGGCACCGCCGGCCATTATACTCACTTGTGTGCCTGCAGTAAATGGAGAAGGGACAGCTGCTGCAGACTTTCTCATCGGGAAAGATTAGTTAGGCTCTTGTAGTCTTGTTAGCTTGCTCCTTGCTTATTCTTATAGCTAAAATAGTACCCCACAACAGCTCTTTTGAGAGCTAATCTTGTTCTTGTGATCTATTTCTTTTTTCTGTGTGTCCCACTGACACTTGTGTTGCATAGACAGCCTTGATAATCCATACTGTGTGTGTGCCACTGCCAGGCCCAGCACATTCAGTGACTACCTGTGTGTGTGACAGGTGCACATTGTAATACCCATTACTGCATATACCTACCTACCTGTTGTTCACAGGTCACCCACCTCCCTACGTGAGTTGAGCGCACGCAGTGTCACTGTGCCTGTCCGCTACCGGTCTGTGTGTGTCAGGTGCACATTGTAATACCCAGTACTGCATATACTGCATATACCTAGAGCCAGAGGAAGGCCACCCGGCAGATCTGTGCGAGGTCGTGTTGATGTGATATCGTGCGGCCCTCAACTAAAGTACAGTGCTCAGAAGAAGGTACGTCCCATCAACTCCAAGATTGTCAGGATGTGGTTGACTATTTAACACAGAACACCTCAATTTCCGCAGCCACCAGCGCTACTACAAGCACCACATCCATTGCATTTGCGACTTCACAGGAGTTAATTGGTGGGGAATTTACTGATTCACAGCCATTATTTTTACAACCAGATGAAGGCGCTAAGGAAGTTACACCACCTCATATGTCTGAGTTAGGTGGCGACACTATGGACGTAACGTGTGAAGATGATGAAGTACCTGCTGTTGGTGCAGTTTTTGAGGTGTCTGTGGCAAGCAAAGCTGGGCAGGATGATTATGATGATGACGATGATATGGATCCTACGTATGTTCCCAATAGAGGAGATGAACAGGGGGACAGTTCAGAGGGGGAGTCAGAAAGGAGTAGGAGGAGACGAGTTGCTGAAAGAAGCAGGGGGAGATCGTCGTCAGAAACAGCTGGTGGCAGTGTCCGGCGCCATGTATCGCCACCTATGGACAGCCAGCCAACATGCCCTTCAACGTCAGCTGCTGATGCCACCATAGTGCCATCACCCCAGGGGGGCTCAGCGGTTTGGACATTTTTTAATGTGTCTGCCTCAGATCGGAGCAATGCCATCTGTTGTCTCTGCCTCCAAGAATTGAGCCGTGGAAAGGCCAACACTCACGTAGGGACAAGTGCCTTACGAAGGCACATGGAGAAAAGGCACAAACTGCAATGGGAAGAGCACCTGAGCAAAAGCAGCACACAAAAGAAAAGGCCACCCTCCTTCTCCTCTTCCTCCTTCAGGTACAGCATCTTCAGCCGCTTTCTCCCTTCACACCTTCACAGCCACCCTCCTCCACTCTGCCTCTGCCCTTGAACGGTTCCTGTCTCGTGCTCATAGGGTCGCTGTATCGCGCAGGTGCGCGTGGAGACAGGACCTTTATGCTGGAAGAAGGCGCGTCAGCTGTCCTGCCGGTCGGCTGACGTCAGAGGTGACTCACGCCGCTCGGATCAGCTGATTGTTAAGGGGCGCGGCTGTGAGCTCTCCTCGGCTTCTTAAGCCTTCACTGGTCATTGGCAACTTGTCTGCTGTTGCGAATACACTCGTGTTAGCGCTCAGACCTTAGACTAGTATCCGGTGTGCTTTGATCTGGGAGGAAACAAGGGATTTCACACAAGACTAGGACTATTGTATATTGTATTACTGATTACCTGTGTATGATTCTGGCTATACTCTGACCTTGCTATTGCTCATCGATTCTGTACTTCTGCCTATCTGACCTTAGTTGCTGAACCTCTGCCTGATTACTCACTATTCTTCTGCCTCACGTTTCTGTACTGTATTTGCCTCTCAGTTGCCAAACCTTGCCTGTCTGACACCTCTACTCACCAATGGGCCCTTGCCACTGGTGAGGTGCTCTTTTGATTAAATACCCACCAGCTCCTCTGGTGAGGTTTAGTTTAAGTTATACAGCTCCTGTGACTGATAGTACCTTACCAGCTCCTCTGGTAAGGTTTAGCCAAACTTTGTTGTCACTCCTGTTATTAGTACTTTACCAGCTCCTCTGGTAAAGACCTATTATTTATACTACTGTTGTTGCAGCTAGTACCCACCAGCTCCCCTGGTGAGGGCTAGCACTGTTGTTGCAGCTAGTACCCACCAGCTCCCCTGGTGAGGGCTAGCACTGTTATTGTAGCTAGTACCCACCAGCTCCCCTGGTGAGGTCTAGCACTGTTGTTTCAGATAGTACTCACCAGCTTCTCTGGTGAGATCTATCCATTTAATCTACTGTTGCACCAAACACTTTACACCTCTGTTTCTCAGCCGTCTATACTTGCATTGTTAGCGATACTGCAGATCACCTCATAATCAGGTATAGAGTCTGTATTATTGGTGATTCTGCAGATCACACAATAATCAGACGTCTGTGTGCTACACCAATCGTTACATCTACCTACCTACGTGAGCGCACGCATTGTTAATACTACCAGTCATTGCACCTGTTCACGGTACCTGTGTGTGTGTGTGTGTGTGTGTGTGTGTGTGTGTGTGACAGGCAGTTGCAAATTTGTAATACAAATCACTGCAGTGCATACCTGTAACCTGTTCAGTGCACCTACATGACCGCAAGCAGTGTAATATACCACCAGTCACTGCACCTGTTCACGGTACCTGTGTGTGACAGCTGCACATTTGTAATACCAATCCCTGCATACCTGTTGACTGCACCTGTGTGACCGCACGCTGTTTGGGATACCGTGCATACCTGTTAACTTCACCTGTGTGACAGCTGCACATTGTATTGTAATACCAGTCACTGCATACCTTTCACTGCACCTGTGCGACTGCACATTGTATTAGTCAAGTCAGTGCTAGAGATGGCCCGAACGGTTCGCCGATGATTGGTTCCCAGCGAACTTCCGGTGGTTCGCGATTGCGGAGAACCGCGAACTTTCCTGGAAGTTCGATTCGCCCCCATAATGCACCATTAGGATCAACTTTGACCCTCTACATCACAGTCAGCAGGCACATTGTAGCCAATGAGGCTACACTCCCTCCTGGAGCCCCACCCCCCTTATAAAAGGCAGGCACCGCCGGCCATTATACTCACTCGTGTGCCTGCAGTAAATGGAGAAGGAACAGCTGCTGTAGACTTTCTCATCGGGAAAGATTAGTTAGGCTCTTGTAGGCTTGTTAGCTTGCTCCTTGCTGATTCTTATTGCTAAAATAGTACCCCACAACAGCTCTTTTGAGAGCTAATCTTGTTCTTGTGATCTATTTTTTTTTCTGTGTGTCCCACTGACACTTGTGTTGCATAGACAGCCTTGATAATCCATACTGTGTGTGTGCCACTGCCAGGCCCAGCACATTCAGTGACTACCTGTGTGTGTGACAGGTGCACATTGTAATACCTATTACTGCATATACCTACCTACCTGTTGTTCACAGTGCACCCACCTACCTACGTGAGTTGAGCGCACACAGTGTCACTGTGCCTGTCCGCTACCGGTCTGTGTGTGTCAGGTGCACATTGTGTCACAGGAGCCCTAGTGGTTGACCGCACTTAGCCTTCTAAACGGTGCCAGCGCACAGATCGTGCGAACTCTGGTCGCAGTCAATGCGCAGGAACCGTTAAGAATTAGCCGCAGACAACTCAGAAGGGAGCCTGTGAGACACGGGTAATTACAACGTCACCTACTGGTTCAGAGTAAACTGCCACCACTGCGGTTACCATGGGACCGTGGAGCCCACTAACTGACTGACTAGTCCTGCGAATAAAACGGTTAAACACACGGTATTCTGTCTAGCCAACAACAAACAAACAGTAGCGTATCTTCAGAGACCCGGGATCAGTTCTGTGTGTGTGCTGATAAGCAGGGTAGCGGACAGTGAATGACTTGGAGAAAGTCGTTTATTCACGCAATATAAATAATTAATATATACAGACAATTATTAAAATCACAATTATTAAGACAGTAATAGCCAGTATAAAAAATAAAAGAAGGGAGAAAAATACTTAGTTCCTGGAAAGATGTCCTTTTTGTGGGAAAACAGAGTTCTGGGTTTCAATTTGAGTTCAGAGTTCAGACCAGGTGGATGCCAGCATATCCTCAAGCTGGCATCTGATGAGTTCAAGATGTTTCAGTGTGGAGGACACTGAGTTTGGGTCCTCTGCCATTCTTATGCCCCTGCTTCAGTAGGAGGGAGTGAGGGCGGGGAGCCATACACCCCCTTAGAAGATGAGATGAGCCCTCCCCTTATCCTGGGGGCTAGAAATCATATCTACCCATATATGGGCTCTATCTCACCGAACCGTACAGGTCAGGGCAGATTTATTAACATTTTCAGGTCTGTCTCGATTTACCCAGCGCCCTGATACCAGACATGAGGGGTGGGACCCCTGTGGTATCATCAGGGCATTTTCAAACTGCCTAACTGGCAGTCCTTACCTCAGAATGTTCTGAAACTTCCTCAGAACCAGCACCGGGGCTCATGCTACACTTCCCCCACGTTTGGCGAAGCTGCCATCTCAGGAACCCCAGAAATATGACAGATCTGGGAAGTTATGGATTATGCTATGAGACTCAGGTTTATTCAGGATGTGTTCTAGCTGCTAACTTCCCTTTGATCTTTACCAGTGAGCAAGGTGTCAAGACCTCCTGGAGATTTGTAGCCTGCCTGGCTGCACCTAGGCATCCTGATCACCCCTTGGTTAATTAACATCTACATGAGATCAGCTAGGTGTCACCTTATACCTGATGGATGGGCCATCCGCACAGCTTGAAGCCAGGGGCTCTCTGAGCCCAGGCTCATTAGCATATCAAAAGAGCCATCCAGCCTTTAGGATGGTGCTCTCTCTGCTAAGAAAAGGACTTCAGCTCCCCCTACACACTCAACCCAGATTGTATCGATTTGAAGCGCAATCGATGCAGGGAATCGAGTGCGATCGCTTTTTCTTCACGGGCGGTTACAGGACGCGCCTGCGGCCCCGCAACCGTCCGTGACAGCCCTCCCTGGGGAGAAGGCAGATAGACATTCATCAGCAAGATGTGTGTCGTTGCCGCTAACCTGCGAGATCTGATCTAGTTCCCCGTTGGCGTTCTGGGGTCGGCTGCCCGCTGCGTGTCGGCCAACCTGGCTGACGGGTCTCGGGTTGCCAGTGCGGCGGGAAAACCTATTGGAGCCTGTGGCTCGGTTCCCCTGGACCGGGCGCGGTCTGCTACCCTCAGGGTTGACCCGACATGGACCATTCTGGACAGGGCGTTTGCGCCACTGCAGTCGGACGTGGTGTCTGCCGGGACTGCTGACAACGGGCAGTGGGTTGGTTAGGTCAACAGCCAGCCCACGCAGGGTTCCCCTGCTAAGTGGCTGTGGACCTAAGGGAACCCCGCGGGGATCCCTGGACCTTCCCAGCTCCTGACAGACGACACATGCTCTGCAGTAGTTTGCTACATCCCTGTTCATCCGGGGCCAATAAAACAGTTTCCGAATACCGGCAAGTGTCTTGCGGACCCCTGAGTGCCCTGTCAGAGGATTACCATGTGCGGATTTCAGCACATGTCCCCTGAACGCACTCGGGACCACAAGCCATTTGGTATTCGCGTGGGATCTACCTGTAGGGGGCTGTACAGACTCACTGTACAGTCTCCCACCTTCCCAGTACACCTTGAAAGCGGCCCCGTCTGCGAGGGGCTCAGCGGCTTGCTGCCTGAGCACCTCCAGGCTTGGGTCACGTTGTAGTGCGGCTGAGAATACGGCGCTGTCAGTTTCAGCCAACTGGCTCATGTCACACGAGGCCAGCGGCTGAAAGGTCTCATCCCTGCGGTCAGAGGAGGGGGAGGAGGCCGGAACCCCCTCCACCTGTTCTGAGCTCGGGTTCTGAGCAGTGCAGCTGCGCGGTACTGCTAGCACAGGTACACTGTCAGAATGGCACAGACGGACATTACTCAAATCATCATTGCATGCAGTAATGACATTGACAGGTATAGACATTTTTTCATTACAGACAGGTTGTACAGTAAACTCAGGTACAGTTACAGCATCATCACAACAGACAGTCTGTACATCAAACTCAGGTGCCTTTGAAGCAGGCACTATTGAACCTGGTACCCTTGAACTGGGCACATTCAACCCACCTCCCCCTGGTGCTCCCCCAAGTGTATAAAGTACCTGGTGGTGGGTGGAGAGTCCGTCTCCTTCCGTGAGCGACAAGGCGGTCGTGGCAGGTTCATAGTAGGACACAAGCTTGCCCAAATCAGTCCCCAGCAACACAGGGACTGGGAGATCCTTCATAACCCCAACAACCCTTTCTTGGATTCCTCCCACTCCCCAATCCAGCTTCACTGTCGCTTGGGCTATGTGAAAAAGGGTGCCCTCTACTCCAGTAAGGGCAAGGGATAGGCTGGAGCTGATGCTCTCCTTTGGCACAAGATGTGAGTGAACTAACGTGATGTCAGCTCCGGTGTCTCGAAATCCGGTGACAAGTTTGCCGTTCACTCTAACAAGTTGCTGCTGGTCGGTTCGGTCGCGGATTTCCTTTCCACGTGCAAACAGGACAAAATCTGATGATCCAGGCTGTGGTTCGCTGGCGGGTTGCCTCTGCTGTGGGTGAGGTGCAGGTGATGCAGATGATCCAGGTGCTGGTGGTGTCTGTCTCCGCTCCGGACAGTCGAATTTCATGTGTCCGGGCTGGCGGCAGTAGTGACAGGTGACCTCTCCAGGCGCTGCAGGCCTGGGTGCAGCAGCTGGGCTGGGTGGCCTCTGTGGCGGACGGCTCACAGGGGCAGGAGAGTCTGCCAAGGTATTGGACTGACCTCCCCTCCAGCTGGATGATGCGGTTCGGCGTGCATCAGACACCCGGGTAGTTGCAAAGGTCTCCGCGAGGTCTGCAGCGACAGTTGCTGATGCAGGCTTGCGCTCCAACACAAACTGCCGTACATCAGCAGGGCAAATGTTCAGAAATTGTTCGAGGACTATCAAGTCCTCCAGGACGCCATAAGACCCTTTGGTGAGGCCTAGAGTCCACTGCCGTAGTGTGGTGAGCAAGCTGCTGGCCACATCTCGGTACGAATCAGAAGACTTTTTCTGCCAGGCCCTGAACTTTTTCCGATAGGCTTCTGGCGTCAGCTGGTACTTAGTAATGATAGCGTCTTTTATAGCGGCATAATCATTATCCTTCTCCGCAGGCAATTCTGCGAAGGCATCAAGCGCTTTGTAGCGCAGCAAAGGTGTCAGATGTCTGGCCCACTGGTCTTGGGACAGACGATACTGACGGCATGCTTTTTCAAAAGACCGCAAAAACAAGTCAATGTCTATGTCTTTTTCAATATTAGCAAATTTAAATTTTGCACTTACGGGTGGTGCAGCTCCTTCAGCAGGGAGGCTGGGCGGTGAACTCAGGCTGGCCTGTTGCACTTTTGCCATGTTTAGCTCATGCTGTCGTTGGCGCTCCCATTCTCGCTCAGCGGCATCCCTCTCCGCGTGGCGTTCAGCAGCAGCAGCTTGCCGCTCCCGTTCCTCCCGCATTTGGCGCTCTGTCCGCGCTTCTGCAGATTGGCGCTCCTCACGCATGTACTGCAGGTACTTGTCCAGGTCAGTGTCCATCAGCTTTTGTAATGCCTGCTGCATTAGCGGATCAGTACAAACGGACAGTCCAGTACTGGCCGGTTCCAGGCGAGTACTTTCAGAAACTCTGGGATTGGGGTCCATACTGACAGTCTCTGGCGTAACTGTTGCAACAGGGCCCGCAGGATGCTCAACCTCTGTACGCCTAGGATCTTCAGCCTCTGGTTCCCCTTGCCTTGAGTCAGATGGGGCAGCGTCTACCTCAGCAGACACATCCAGCTCCCGCGGTTGCTGGGTATCCCATTGAAACAAGTCATTTACCATGTCCTGTTTGTTCCTGCGGAGGGTGTCAATGCCCCGCAGCTGACAAAGATTTTCCAGGTCGGATACGGCCATGAGCTTGTAGTTCCCGGACATTTCCATGCCAAATAAAATAAAACTTTTGGGGAGGGGTACTGGCTACACAGTCTCTCTGTATATATAAAAAATAGGAGAGGATGTGAGGAGGATGTGAGGAGGTTTCATCCGTGGCTTCCGGGTCTACAGAGCCCTCCCCCAAACGCTGAGTGCTACACACTGCCATGCTGGATGCATGTCATGCTGAACACCGCTGAATGCTGGCCCTGGAGTTACCTTATGTACAGCCACTAGAAGCTAAGTATAGCTGAACATTAGTGTCTGTAGTAGCTAAGTATTCGAACATTATTGTCCACAGCTTGTAGCAGCTCTCATAGCTCTCATAGCTCTTTTAGATACATTACATCTATCCCTGGCTGCCTCTCTGCCTCTCTGCTGTCTTTTAGGAGTCTCTCTCTTGGTGATGTTCCCTAGTCCCAGGTCTGTCTTATGCCGCTTGTCTTGTAGTGTTTTGGACTGCTCACTGTTACGCTCTGAGACTTTCACATTTCTGACATTCCTCTGCCTCCGCCGCTGCAGTGTATCTCGGAGGGTTTGAGATAAGCAACTGTTTGCATTTCCTTGCACTCCCGCACTCCTTGACTCTCACATTTCGGCTTGTCAGTCACATAGCAGGGGGATATCACAGCAGTCTCTCTTTTCTGTGTAGTCTGTATACACACAGAAGCAGCCTTAGCTCTAGCAGTAGCCTTTAAAAAGCAATTCCTTTTGGGGCTGAAAGTGCTTCTGTAATACAATTAGCTATATAAACTCCAATGTAAAGTAGCAAGTAGCAACGAATAAGTATCACATTTCTTATTTTTTGTGGTATAATGCATCAGAAATCTGTGTGTAAAGATCAGGGTGTCTAATCAGTGTGCATAAGTAGCCTAGTAACTTAGGAGTCAGCTGGAGATCTGTGCAGTATAGTGCAGTAGACCTTATAACCCACCCAGCAATACTCTGCTGGAAATGTGCATTTATCTGCCCTGTGCTGACCGAGTTTGAATCTACTGTAATTAAGAATTTTGTGACACTCCTGTAGCCTAATTAACATGGGGTGGTATTTTTGCTGTATGAACTGAGGTGTATTACAACTATTACAACTATACAGTATACTATCGGACATGGTACAACCTAAATAACAAGCTGCAAATACATACATAAAATATATGCTCTAGTTCTGCTTGGACCTGCTAGAAGTTTGCCCTGCAGCCAAGTGTCAGACTTGAGTAGTGTAACAGACACCACAATCTGCAATCTACCTAACAACACATTGCTGTGTATTCATTCTGCTCTGTATGGTTCAGATCTGAAGCTCAATATTGCTGTATAAAATGCTACACATTTATATATAAAAAACATGGGTGCCTATGCTGCTTTGATGTGAATTATACTAGATAGGTTTTTGTTTTTTTTAGGACTCTTGCAGAAGTGAACTACCAGATATTGTAGAGGTAGATTTTGTTGGTCGTCCTGATCTGGCAGTTTGTGGAGTCAGCCGGAATGCTGGGTGGTGGGAATGGCCCATGCCACTAGACAGAGGAATAAACAGTGGTTGAGTAAAGGTTTATCAGACTTTGGATTTTCTGTGGAGAATATAAAGGAGGGAAATAAGAAAGAGAAACTTCTTACCCCAAAATCTAACACTAACAAGAAACAGGCAAAAGAACTTTCAGAAGGTGGGGCAGAGTGGACTGCAATGGCGGCCGGTCTGGCAACACCTGGGGAAATTAGTGGACATATTCGCCGCATTACAGAACTATATGAATCCCCAAAAGTGAAATCATTGATGTCTAAATCTCTCTCTACAGAGGAACCCAAACCTGTTGAAACTATGGCACAGGGGGGATCATTGTCAGAAGAGAACATCCGCTTAATCCAGAAAAATCTGGAGGGCTCCATGTCCAGAATGCTTTTGGATTTTTCTACAAAACTCCAAACCTCCCTCGATGAAACAATTAAGAACGCAATTAAAGAATCTATAGCGGCAGAGGTGAAACCTATTAAAGAGGCAGTTTCAGATTTAACAGCTCGATTAGAGGGAGTAGAGAGCGATGCTCAAAAACTGGGGAAATGGGCAGCTGAAGTGGATCAAGCCAGGGGGTCAGAGAAAGGACAATTGAGAGAAATTTGGGCCAAAATTGATGATTTGGAGAACAGGGGAAGACGTAACAATATAAAAATCAGGGGGATACCCTCTCAGGTACCCAGGGAGGAGCTTGAAAATTGGGCTCAAGGTATTTTCCAGCTGGTGTTGGGCGGTCCAGACCAGGCAAAAGTTGCTATAGAAAGGATTCACAGGGTGGGGAAAGTGAGAGACATGGGCCATGGAGCAAGCACCGATGTCCTTTGCAGAGTGCTAAATTACAAAAAGAAAGAAGAGATTATGTCTCTTAATAGAAGAAACGACACAATCAGATACAAAGATTGCTCCATTGACCTTTTTCAAGATCTGTCCCAGCGAACAATTCAGAGACGTAGATTGTTGAAGCCTCTGACTGAAAAGATTCGTGAAAAAGGGTGGAAGTACAGATGGGGCTTTCCCCTATCCCTGATAATATTTGTTGAAGGAAAGACATGGATTTTAAGAGATGGGGATCCTCTACAGCCACTGACTGAACGATTGGGCTTACCGAGTTTTCATATTGATGGGTGGTCTATTGAAACGCCACCCCAGCCCAGTCTGGTGGAGTTAAGTAGCTCTGGCTGGAAGACTAAGGGGGCAGAACAAGGAAAATAGAAACATAAAGAGGGAGGGTTTTGGAAGACCTAAGAAAGAAGTCATCTTAAAATTCATCCACGGTTATTTAAATTACTGTGGAAGAAGGATGTGTCTTAGAGACACTAGCTGGTTCTTTGGCCTGAGGACCGAAGTCCAGATTGTAGATTTTAAGAGTTTCAATAAAGCTAAGTGTAATGTTGTGTTTAGGCGTGTGTTTTTGGAGTTTGTCATGATCTCTCTGTTCTGTATATTTTTTTGTTTTTTTTCTTTTTTGGATTTTGTTACATTTTCTTTGGTCCTCTCTGATAAATTGGTATTTGTAGGGAACGGGGGTTTCCCTGAACTCCAGGCATCTTTCCATGTTCTCTGTTTTTTTTTTTTTTATTTATTAATTTAAATATATGACGGTTATTAGAGTTGAATCTATGAATGTTAAAGGGGCCAATTCAGGATGCAAGAGAGGGAGAATTCTGGAGGAATTTAAAAGGAATAAAATAGATGTAGGATTCATACAGGAGACCCATTTCAAGGAGGGACACATACCTCGTTTTGGGAATAAAAACTATACTCAGTGGTTTCTGGGATCTTGTTTGCAGAGAAGAGCTGCAGGGGTGGCTATAGTCCTAAATAAAAATGTCATGTTCAAACTCGAGAAACAGTTTGTTGATGAGGACGCCAGAATATTGATCCTAGTAGGAGAGCTTGATAATATCCCTACTACTCTGGCGAATGTATATGCCCCCAATAAAAAACAGTATGATTTCCTTCGTCAATTCTTTGCAACACTGGATACCTTGGCTAGGGGTAGAATAATTATCGGGGGCGACTTTAACCTGACCCTTGACCCAGAGATGGATAACTCTAAGAAAAATCTGAATATCCCCCGTAAGGAACTCGAGGATATATTTACTTTGATGAAATCTAGGAGGCTGTTAGATATATGGAGGGTTCTAAACATTGATTCGAAAGACTACACGTTTTTCTCACCTAGTCATGGGACATACTCTAGAATTGACTATTTCTGGCTTCAACAGGACGAATTAGAGCAAGTCATGGACATAAAAATCTTAAATTTTACTTATTCTGACCACGCCCCTGTGGTGCTGACACTTAAGTGGATTTCTAACAAAAGGAAAGACAGGATATGGCGATTAAATGCTGATATCTTAAAAGACGCCCAACTTAAGAAGGAGTTAAAAGCCAGCATAAAGGAATTTTATGACTGTAATAGAACCGATAACATATCTGAAGTTGTATTATGGGACACGCTTAAGTGTGTTTTGAGGGGGATCTTGATCAAGCATAGCAGTAGACTGTATAGGGAAAAAAAATGTACCCTAGATAGCTGTTTGTCAGCATTACAAGCAGCTCAGAATAGTCATAAGACAGAGCCATCTAGTTTAAATTACACGAAGTTAACAATTGCAAGAGACAACCTGAACAATATATTAAATAACAAGTGTAAGAAGCAACTTAAAAAAAATCACAGAGAACTTATGATAAATACTAATCGTTCAGGTAAACTAATGGCTAGTATACTGAAAAGAGACAAAGCAAAGAAATTTATTGACTCAATATATAGATATACTGGAGAGCTAGTCTCGGGGTCCAGGGAGATAGGGGAAGTATTTGCAAGCTTTTATCAAAAATTATATAACCTGGGTAGCCCAAAAGAGGATGGACATAAATTTCTGTCTGGAGTGGATATTCCATCATTAAATGCACAAGAATGCGAAGAGTTAAATTCCCTAATCACAGAGGAAGAATTTAAGAGGGTTGTGGTGGATCTGGAAGAGGGCAAAAGCCCCGGCCCGGACGGCTACATTGGCGAGTTCTACAAATTATGTATGAATGAACTTGCGGCCCCCTTCTGCGCCTTGATTAAGGCACAACAGGGGGAAACTTTATTTTCAGATCTTTCAAATAGAGCAACCATTACACTGATTCCGAAAGAAGGCAAAGATAAGAAGGACTGTTCAAACTATCGCCCAATTTCATTGATTAATGTCGATGTTAAAATTTACTCAAAAATCCTGGCAAACCGGCTGATCCCTTATCTACCTAAATTATTAGGTCCTCAGCAAAACGGTTTTAGGCCTGGCCGTCATATTAGTGATAATCTTTCGGTGGTGAATAATTTTATTTTTGCTTGCAGGGAAAGAAAAATGGCAGCGGTCCTCATAGCAATAGACGCAGAAAAAGCCTTTGATAGGCTATCAAGGGATTTTCTTTTTGCGGTCTTATCCCGATTCAATCTATGGGATAAATTTATTGATGGAATTAGGCAACTCTATACAAACCAGTCAGCCTGTATCAACATTAATGGGCAATTAACAAAAGATTTTAAGATATCAAATGGAGTCCGTCAGGGTTGCCCTCTGTCCCCTCTTTTATTTAATTTTGCCATGGAGGTACTAATACGAGCTATTCAGGATAATGGACAGATTAGAGGGCTGATTGTGGGAGGTGTAGAAATTAAACAGCAGGCCTATGCAGATGACTTGATTCTAACCTTGACGGACCCATATGCCTCCACAAGGGAAGCGCTAAAAATCCTGGCGGATTTCTCTCTCTGTTCTAATTACAAATTAAACGAGAAAAAGACGCAACTCTTAAACATAGGCTGTAGTAAGGAAATAGTTGGGAAGATAAGTTCTCTCGCCGACCTAAAATGGGAGAAAAATGAGATCACCTACTTGGGAACGAAGGTTTGTAGCAACCCAGAAGCATTATTTTCTGCTAATTTTAAAGATATAATCAAGTCTAGTTCGGATTCTCTAGAATCCTGGAATAAACCAATATTTAACAGTATAGGCAGGGTAGCAATTATTAAGACTTTCCTTCTCCCAAAGATTCTTTTTTTGATACAAAACATCCCAGTTGATATTCCCCAGGCATGGTTCCGGTCATTGCACAGGCTGTTCCAAAGGTTTATATGGCTCAACAAAACTCCCAGAATCGCCTATCATTATCTTACGAAAAGTAAAGAAGCGGGAGGTTTGGCAGCTCCTGATATGGCTCGGTATCACACTGCTAACCTTCTTAAGCGAATCCTGGAATGGGGATGCATAGGCGAGAGGAAGTGGTGGGTAGATATGGAGGCATCGTGGGTGAACTTCGGCTTGATCTTCTCTTGGAATAAGAGTAACCTTAGTAAACTGATGGGAAGTACATCTCACCCCTTCATTAAACCAATGTTGAAAATAATGCTAGAACTAATTAAACATAATGGAAAAAAGAGGCAAACACCACTCCAAACCTTAAGAGACAACCCAGACTTTATACCGGGGCAGTCTTTAGGATGGTTTACACTGAATGGACTTATCAAAGATATCAAGATAATAGATTTGTTAAATGAAAAGACCATACCTTCAACTGTGCTAGGGAAACTCCAAGTAAGTAACTACCTAAGGACAGCCCAAAAGAGAGTCCCCTTTGGAACAACTTTAAATAAGTTTGAATCGCTTGTTAACAATGGTACTATCCCCAAAAAGGGGTTAGGTACGCTTTATAACTTCCTAAGTCAGGAAGGAGACTCTGGAAGAAGCAGAGGGGTACATATGTGGGAAAGAGAATTGGGTAGTAGGATGAATGACATAGACTGGAATAGAGTATATAAAGACATTTGGTTACCAGCCAGCACTAATGTCCAGTTAACCCAATATAAGTTGGTCTCCAGGTGGTATTGTATCCCCAGAAAAATGGATGAACAAAGAAGCTGGGAAAAGAGTGGTTGCTGGAGGTGTGGAGCCCCAAGCCGATCTTATAAACATTGGTTTTGGGAGTGTTATAAACTTTGTGGTTTTTGGAAGGAGATAGAAGCCTTTATTAAGAAATATTACAGCCCAGACTTTGTGAATGACGAGATTTTTGCCTTATTTGGCCAGACTAGATTGAATATAGAGAACGATCTAAAAAATATTTTATATAGTTGCTCATTGGTTGCCAGGAAAATGATAATAGATAGGTGGAAAGATGATATACTTCCATGTTTTGCAGAATGGCGCTGCAAGATGTTATCCTTCTTGAATGTAGAATCGGGGAAGGACGTAGAACCGGAGAGAGATGAGTTACGGGCGATAAAGCAATTGCGGGACAATTTAGAAACTTATGTCTAGAGGGATTACGACTCTTTATATTGCTGTGTTGTTAGTAAGGAGGTCATTAAAGAAGCAAATACCTTACTCCCTGTTGTGTTATTGTTTGTTTTTTCCTCTCTTAAGTGTTACTTGCTGAGCGCGAAATGTAAAATTGGGTGCGGCACAGCTGTTTAGTAGTTATAGTAACAGTTACCACTATCGGGTTTTTAATATCCAACGCTGTGGCTGCACGTTTTTGGGGGAAAGATTGAAGTTGCGATTTGCTTTTTCTCTCGGCGATTCCAATTTTTTTTTTCTTCCCCAAATTCATATATATATATATGTGTATGTATGCGGGGAGGGCGGGGTCAGGGTCTGTCGGGTTGTTGGCAGGGGTCTGAACATTCAACGTGGAATGTGTGATGGTGGTGAGGGGGGGTGGAGCCCAGCTGTGGTGGGCTCTGTCAGACCATTTAGCTGTGTGTGCATTACCCTGGGCGGGGGGTGGTCATGTATATCTCGATGGTGTTGGGGGGGTGCTGTAGGGGGGTCGGGGGGGTGGGTTGATCTTGCCCGGGGCTTCTGGCGGTCCCCCGCGGGCGTCTTGTGTTGGCGCGGCCGCTCGCGGGTGCTCCGGCCCTGGCTCCGGTTCGCTTCTGGAGTTTCTGACTTTGGGGTCGGGGGGCCGCTGCGCCTGCGTTGCCGTGTCCTCGGTCCCGGTGGTGTCGTCGGGGGCGCGCGGCGCGGGCCCAGTATGGTCTGTGTTTGCGCGGTGCGCTCCTGGTGGCGTTGGCGGGGGCGGGGGCTCTGGCGTGCGGGCGCGGTGGTTTTCTGGCTTTGGGGTCGGGGGTTCCGGGGGTGGGCTGGGGGCGGGGCCGGGGCGTCGGTGGGTGGCCGCGCCGGCGCGGGGTGTCTGCGGGGCGGTGTTGGGGGCCCCGGGTGGGTTCGGCTCGTTTTCCCCCGGCCCCCCTGCGGTATCCCTTTAATTACAAAGGAGAAGAGAAGGGAAAAAGAAGAGGGAAAGGAGGTACTCACAGTGCAGCATTGATATTTTAGAGCTGTTGGGTAGCGGCTGCAGTGTGGGGTTCCCCTGCACACTGCAGATCCGGTTTCCGATTCTGATTCCGATTTATGGTTCCGATTTTCCCTGCAAATATTGTGAGATACTATAAGTGGTGTAATGCATCAATCTTTCAGGGATTCACACTCAGCGGCTGGATTTGCACCCATTCCTAGTAGCTTTTCCTCTCATATACCTATAAGACCGGTGAGGACATTTCTTTTTTTTTTTTTTTTTTTTTTATTTATTTATTTATTTATTTTTATTTTATTCTATTCTACTATAATATTTTTCCTCGTGTGATTTTTCTTCTTTTTGTTGTTGTTGTTGTTGCTGTTGTGTTATGTCTATATAAGTGGATTCAGACTATGATGTGAAGATGCGCCCAGGGACACAGGAGCACGGCTGTGAAGTCATGTTGATGGAAGTCCGGGCATGATAATACGCTGAGTCTGAGAAAAAAAAAAAAAAAAAATATATTGCCTTCCAGCTACACCAACGAATTAGTTCGTTTCTCGATAGCGCTAGCGCTATCGCAGATACTTTCAGCACAACACAGGTCCCAACCGCTGCCTAACACTGTCACAGGAGCCCTAGTGGCTGACCGCACTTAGCCTTCTAAACGGTGCCAGCGCACAGATCGTGCGAACTCTGGTCGCAGTCAATGCGCAGGAACCGTTAAGAATTAGCCGCAGACAACTCAGAAGGGAGCCTGTGAGACACGGGTAATTACAACGTCACCTACTGGTTCAGAGTAAACTGCCACCACCGCGGTTACCATGGGACCGTGGAGCCCACTAACTGACTGACTAGTCCTGCGAATAAAACGGTTAAACACACGGTATTCTGTCTAGCCAACAACAAACAAACAGTAGCGTATCTTCAGAGACCCGGGATCAGTTCTGTGTGTGTGCTGATAAGCAGGGTAGCGGACAGTGAATGACTTGGAGAAAGTCGTTTATTCACGCAATATAAATAATTAATATATACAGACAATTATTAAAATCACAATTATTAAGACAGTAATAGCCAGTATAAAAAATAAAAGAAGGGAGAAAAATACTTAGTTCCTGGAAAGATGTCCTTTTTGTGGGAAAACAGAGTTCTGGGTTTCAATTTGAGTTCAGAGTTCAGACCAGGTGGATGCCAGCATATCCTCAAGCTGGCATCTGATGAGTTCAAGATGTTTCAGTGTGGAGGACACTGAGTTTGGGTCCTCTGCCATTCTTATGCCCCTGCTTCAGTAGGAGGGAGTGAGGGCGGGGAGCCATACACCCTCTTAGAAGATGAGATGAGCCCTCCCCTTATCCTGGGGGCTAGAAATCATATCTACCCATATATGGCCTCTATCTCACCGAACCGTACAGGTCAGGGCAGATTTATTAACATTTTCAGGTCTGTCTCGATTTACCCAGCGCCCTGATACCAGACATGAGGGGTGGGACCCCTGTGGTATCATCAGGGCATTTTCAAACTGCCTAACTGGCAGTCCTTACCTCAGAATGTTCTGAAACTTCCTCAGAACTAGCACCGGGGCTCATGCTACACTTCCCCCACGTTTGGCGAAGCTGCCATCTCAGGAACCCCAGAAATATGACAGATCTGGGAAGTTATGGATTATGCTATGAGACTCAGGTTTATTCAGGATGTGTTCTAGCTGCTAACTTCCCTTTGATCTTTACCAGTGAGCAAGGTGTCAAGACCTCCCGGAGATTTGTAGCCTGCCTGGCTGCACCTAGGCATCCTGATCACCCCTTGGTTAATTAACATCTACATGAGATCAGCTAGGTGTCACCTTATACCTGATGGAGGGGCCATCCGCACAGCTTGAAGCCAGGGGCTCTCTGGGCCCAGGCTCATTAGCATATCAAAAGCCTTTAGGATGGTGCTCTCTCTGCTAAGAAAAGGACTTCAGCTCCCCCTACACACTCAACCCAGATTGTATCGATTTGAAGCGCAATCGATGCAGGGAATCGAGTGCGGTCGCTTTTTCTTCACGGGCGGTTACAGGACGCGCCTGTGGCCCCGCAACCGTCCGTGACACATTGTAATACCCAGTACTGCATATACTGCATATACCTAGAGCCAGAGGAAGGCCACCCGGCAGATCTGTGCGAGGTCGTGTTGATGTGATATCGTGCGGCCCTCAACCAAAGTACAGTGCTCAGAAGAAGGTACGTCCCATCAACTCCAAGATTGTCAGGATGTGGTTGACTATTTAACACAGAACACCTCAATTTCCGCAGCCACCAGCGCTACTACAAGCACCACATCCATTGCATTTGACACTTCACAGGAGTTAATTGGTGGGGAATTTACTGGTTCACAGCCATTATTTTTACAACCAGATGAAGGCGCTAAGGAAGTTACACCACCTCATATGTCTGAGTTAGGTGGCGACACTATGGACGTAACGTGTGAAGATGATGAAGTACCTGCTGTTGGTGCAGTTTTTGAGGTGTCTGAGGCAAGCAAAGCTGGGCAGGATGATTATGATGACAATGAGGAAAAAAAAAAGATGTGCAATCTTGCGCTAACGCAGGTGAGAGGTCAAAGTGGACCGCAGACTGATCACACACTGGCAGCTCCTCAAACACTCGGCTGTGAGCGGACTACTGGAAAAGGAAGCAAAAGACAGGAGGAGCGCTCCGTAGTGTGATACCGCTTAACCACTTAAGGACTGCAGTCATAAAACCCCTTAAGGACCAGAGCCTTTTTTTCCATTCGGACCACTGCAGCTTTCACGGTTTATTGCTCAGTCATACAACCTACCACCTAAATGAATTTTACCTCCTTTTCTTGTCACTAATACAGCTTTCTTTCGGTGCTATTTGATTGCTGCTGCGAGTTTTACTTTTTATTATATTCATCAAAAAAGACATGAATTTTGTCAAAAAAATGACTTTTTTAACTTTCTGTGCTGACATTTTTCAAATAAAGTAAAATTTCCTATACATTTGAGCGCGAAAGTTATTCTGCTACATGTCTTTGATAAAAAAAAAAACATTCAGTGTATATTTATTGGATTGGGTAAAAGTTATAGCGTTTACAAACTATGGTGCCAAAAGTGAATTTTCCCATTTTCAAGCATCTCTGACTTTTCTGCGCACCTGTCAGGTTTCATGAGGGGCTAAAATTCCAGGATAGTACAAATCCCCCCCAAATGACCCCATTTTGGAAAGAAGACATCCCAAAGTATTCAGTCAGAGGCATGGTGAGTTCATAGAAGATTTTATTTTTTGTCACAAGTTAGCGGAAAATGACACTTTGTAACAAAAAAAAAAAAAAAAGTTTCCATTTCTTCTAACTTGCGACAAAAAAAATGAAATCTGCCACGGACTCACTATGCTACTCTCTGAATACCTTGAAGTGTCTACTTTCCAAAATGGGGTCATTTGTGGGGTGTGTTCACTGTCCTGGCATTTTGGGGGGTGCCTAATTGTAAGCACCCCTGTAAAGCCTAAAGATGCTCATTGGACTTTGGCCCCCTTAGCGCAGTTAGGCTGCAAAAAAGTGCCACACATGTGGTATTGCCGTACTCAGGTGAAGTAGTATATGTGTTTTGGGGTGTATTTTTACACATACCCATGCTGGGTGGGAGAAATATCTCCGTAAATGACAATTGTTTTATTTTTTTTACACACAATTGTCAATTTATAGAGATATTTCTCCCACTCAGCATGGGTATGTGGAAAAATACACCCCAAAACACATTATACTACTTCTCCTGAGTACGGCGATACCACATGTGTGGCACTTTTTTGCACCCTAACTGCGCTAAGGGGCCCAAAGTCCAATGAGTACCTTTAGGATTTCACAGGTCATTTTGAGAAATTTCGTTTCAAGACTGCTCCTCACGGTTTAGGGCCCCTAAAATGCCAGGACAGTATAGGAATCCCAAACACTGGTCCACATGACAGCCCAGGGGCCCCAGGTCTCTCTCACTCACTGGGGCCCCCAAACCACCATGCGACACCTAGAGGGAAGTGCGGGCAAGCCCTGGACCTCTCACCTCCAGGGAACTCACCCCACCACCTCTAAACTGAATGCCAACTGCAACAAACACAATTGCTAACTTCCAGTCCGAGCAATATCCTGCCTCTATCTGGCCAGCAGACGCTTGTCAGCCAATCAGGTGCACTGTCATACACCCTTTGCCTGCTGTACCATACCTAGCAGGAATTACATAGATTAGCATTCAGGTGGAAGGCTTCGGTTGGACGCAATCGTGAATTGCGTCGTTTAACAGGGACGCCCCGTGTAGGCACATCTCCCACACGGTCCCCTCCCTAACCACTCACCTGTCAACCGCATCGTAGAAGCTGCAAAAAATAAAATTTAAAATCACAAACACTGGTCCACATGACAGCCCAGGGGCCCCAGGTCTCTCTCACTCACTGGGGCCCCCAAACCACCATGCGACACCTAGAGGGAAGTGCGGGCAAGCCCTGGACCTCTCACCTCCAGGGAACTCACCCCACCACCTCTAAACTGAATGCCAACTGCAACAAACACAATTGCTAACTTCCAGTCAGAGCAATATCCTGCCTCTATCTGGCCAGCAGACGCTTGTCAGCCAATCAGGTGCACTGTCATACACCCTTTGCCTGCTGTACCATACCTAGCAGGAATTACATAGATTAGCATTCAGGTGGGAGGCTTCGGTTGGACGCAATCGTGAATTGCGTCGTTTAACAGGGACGCCCCGTGTAGGCACATCTCCCACACGGTCCCCTCCCTAACCACTCACCTGTCAACCGCATCGTAGAAGCTGCAAAAAATAAAATTTAAAATCACAAACACTGGTCCACATGACAGCCCAGGGGCCCCAGGTCTCTCTCACTCACTGGGGCCCCCAAACCACCATGCGACACCTAGAGGGAAGTGCGGGCAAGCCCTGGACCTCTCACCTCCAGGGAACTCACCCCACCACCTCTAAACTGAATGCCAACTGCAACAAACACAATTGCTAACTTCCAGTCAGAGCAATATCCTGCCTCTATCTGGCCAGCAGACGCTTGTCAGCCAATCAGGTGCACTGTCATACACCTTTTGCCTGCTGTACCATACCTAGCAGGAATTACATAGATTAGCATTCAGGTGGGAGGCTTTGGTTGGACGCAATCGTGAATTGCGGCGTTTAACAGGGACGCCCCGTGTAGGCACATCTCCCACACGGTCCCCTCCCTAACCACTCACCTGTCAACCGCATCGTAGAAGCTGCAAAAAATAAAATTTAAAATCACAAACACTGGTCCACATGACAGCCCAGGGGCCCCAGGTCTCTCTCACTCACTGGGGCCCCCAAACCACCATGCGACACCTAGAGGGAAGTGCGGGCAAGCCCTGGACCTCTCACCTCCAGGGAACTCACCCCACCACCTCTAAACTGAATGCCAACTGCAACAAACACAATTGCTAACTTCCAGTCAGAGCAATATCCTGCCTCTATCTGGCCAGCAGACGCTTGTCAGCCAATCAGGTGCACTGTCATACACCCTTTGCCTGCTGTACCATACCTAGCAGGAATTACATAGATTAGCATTCAGGTGGGAGGCTTCGGTTGGACGCAATCGTGAATTGCGTCGTTTAACAGGGACGCCCCGTGTAGGCACATCTCCCACACGGTCCCCTCCCTAACCACTCACCTGTCAACCGCATCGTAGAAGCTGCAAAAAATAAAATTTAAAATCACAAACACTGGTCCACATGACAGCCCAGGGGCCCCAGGTCTCTCTCACTCACTGGGGCCCCCAAACCACCATGCGACACCTAGAGGGAAGTGCGGGCAAGCCCTGGACCTCTCACCTCCAGGGAACTCACCCCACCACCTCTAAACTGAATGCCAACTGCAACAAACACAATTGCTAACTTCCAGTCAGAGCAATATCCTGCCTCTATCTGGCCAGCAGACGCTTGTCAGCCAATCAGGTGCACTGTCATACACCTTTTGCCTGCTGTACCATACCTAGCAGGAATTACATAGATTAGCATTCAGGTGGGAGGCTTCGGTTGGACGCAATCGTGAATTGCGTCGTTTAACAGGGACGCCCCGTGTAGGCACATCTCCCACACGGTCCCCTCCCTAACCACTCACCTGTCAACCGCATAGTAGAAGCTGCAAAAAATAAAATTTAAAATCACAAACACTGGTCCACATGACAGCCCAGGGGCCCCAGGTCTCTCTCACTCACTGGGGCCCCCAAACCACCATGCGACACCTAGAGGGAAGTGCAGGCAAGCCCTGGACCTCTCACCTCCAGGGAACTCACCCCACCACCTCTAAACTGAATGCCAACTGCAACAAACACAATTGCTAACTTCCAGTCAGAGCAATATCCTGCCTCTATCTGGCCAGCAGACGCTTGTCAGCCAATCAGGTGCACTGTCATACACCCTTCGCCTGCTGTACCATACCTAGCAGGAATTACATAGATTAGCATTCAGGTGGGAGGCTTCGGTTGGACGCAATCGTGAATTACGTCGTTTAACAGAGACGCCCCGTGTAGGCACATCTCCCACACGGTCCCCTCCCTAACCACTCACCTGTCAACCGCATCGTAGAAGCTGCAAAAAATAAAATTTAAAATCACAAACACTGGTCCACATGACAGCCCAGGGGCCCCAGGTCTCTCTCACTCACTGGGGCCCCCAAACCACCATGCAGTATAGGAATCCCACAAATTACCCCATTTTAGAAAGAAGACACCCCAAGGTATTCCATTAGGAGGATGGTGAGTTCATAGAAGATTTTTTTTTTTTTGTCACAAGTTAGCGGAAATTGATTTTAATTGTTTTTTTCACAAAGTGTCATTTTCCGCTAACTTGTGACAAAAATAAAATCTTCTATGAACTCACCATACTCCTAACGGAATACCTTGGGGTGTCTTCTTTCTAAAATGGGGTCATTTGTGGGGTTCCTATACTGCCCTGGCATTTTAGGGGCCCTAAACCGTGAGGAGTAGTCTTGAAACCAAATGTCGCAAAATGACCTGTGAAATCCTAAAGGTACTCATTGGACTTTGGGCCCCTTAGCGCACTTAGGGTGCAAAAAAGTGCCACACATGTGGTACCGCCGTACTCAGGAGAAGTAGTATAATGTGTTTTGTGGTGTATTTTTACACATACAGATGCTAGGTGGGAGAAATATCTCTGTAAATGACAATTATTTGATTTTTTTACACACAATTGTCCATTTACAGAGAGATTTCTCCCACCCAGCATGGGTATGTATAAAAATACACCTCAAAACACATTATACTACTTCTCCTGAGTACGGCGATACCACATGTGTGACACTTTTTTGCAACCTAGGTGCGCTAAGGGGCCTAACGTCCTATTCACAGGTCATTTTGAGGCATTTGGATTCTAGACTACTCCTCACGGTTTAGGGCCCCTAAAATGCCAGGGCAGTATAGGAACCCCACAAGTGACCCCATTTTAGAAAGAAGACACCCCAAGGTATTCCGTTAGGGGTATGGTGAGTTCATAGAAGATTTTTTTTTTGTCACAAGTTAGCGGAAAATGACACTTTGTGAAAAAAAACCCAATACATATCAATTTCCGCTAACTTGTGACAAAAAATAAAATCTTCTATGAACTCACCATACTCCTAACGGAATACCTTGGGGTGTCTTCTTTCTAGAATGGGGTCATTTGTGGGGTTCCAATACTGCCCTGGCATTTTAGGGGCCCTAAACCGTGAGGAGTAGTCTTGAACCCAAATGTCTCAAAATGACCTGTGAAATCCTAAAGGTACTCATTGGACTTTGGGCCCCTTAGCACAGTTAGGCTGCAAAAAAGTGTCACACATGTGATATCGCCTTACTCAGAAGAAGTAGTATAATGTGTTTTGTGGTGTATTTTTACATATAACCATGCTGGGTGGGAGAAATATCTCTGTAAATGACACATTTTTGATTTTTTTTACACACAATTGTCCGTTTACAGAGAGATTTCTCCCACCCAGCATGGGTATGTGTAAAAATACACCACAAAACACATTATACTACTTCTCCTGAGTATGGCGATACTACATGTGTGACACTTTTTTGCAGCCTAGGTGCGCTAAGGGGCCCAACGTCCTATTCACAGGTCATTTTGAGGCATTTGTTTTCTAGACTACTCCCCACGGTTTAGGGCCCCTAAAATGCCAGGGCAGTATAGGAACCCCACAAGTGACCCCATTTTAGAAAGACGACACCCCAAGGTATTCAGTTAGGGGTATGGTGAGTTCATAGAAGATTTTATTTTTTGTCACAAGTTAGTGAAAAATGACACTTTGTGAAAAAAACAATAAAAATCCAATTTCCGCTAACTTTTGACAAAAAATAAAATCTTCTATGAACTCATCATACACCTAACAGAATACCTTGGGGTGTCTTCTTTCTAAAATGGGGTCACTTCTGGGGTTCCTATACTGCCCTGGCATTTTACGGGCCCAAAACTGTGAGTAGTCTGGAAACCAAATTTCTCAAAATGACTGTTCAGGGGTATAAGCATCTGCAAATTTTGATGACAGGTGGTCTATGAGGGGGCAAATTTTGTGGAAATGGTCATAAGCAGGGTGGCCTCTTAGATGACAGGATGTATTGGGCCTGATCTGATGGATAGGAGTGCTAGGGGGGTGACAGGAGGTGATTGATGGGTGTCTCAGGGGGCGGTTAGAGGGGAAAATAGATGCAATCAATGCACTGGGGAGGTGATCGGAAGGGGGTCTGAGGGGGATCTGAGGGTTTGGCCGAGTGATCAGGAGCCCACACGGGGCAAATTAGGGCCTGGTCTGATGGGTAGGTGTGCTGGGGGTGACAGGAGGTGATTTATGGGTGTCTCAAGGTGTGATTAGAGGGGGGAAATAGATGCAAGCAATGCACTAGCGAGGTGATCAGGGCTGGGGTCTGAGGGTGTTCTGAGGTGTGGGCGGGTGATTGGGTGCCCGCAAGGGGCAGATTAGGGTCTAATCTGATGGGTAACAGTGACAGGTGGTGATAGGGGGTGATTGATGGGTAATTAGTGGGTGTTTAGAGGAGAGAAGAGATGTAAACACTGCACTTGGGAGGTGATCTGATGTCGGATCTGCGGGCGATCTATTGGTGTGGGTGGGTGATCAGATTGCCTGCAAGGGGCAGGTTAGGGGCTGATTGATGGGTGGCAGTGACAGGGGGTGATTGATGGGTGGCAGTGACAGGGGGTGATTGATGGGTGATTGACAGGTGATCAGTGGGTTATTACAGGGAATAACAGATGTAAATATTGCACTGGCGAATTGATAAGGGGGGGGTCTGAGGGCAATCTGAGCGTGTGGGCGGGTGATTGGGTGCCCGCAAGGGGCAGATTAGGGTCTAATCTGATGGGTAACAGTGACAGGTGGTGATAGGGGGTGATTGATGGGTAATTAGTGGGTGTTTAGAGGAGAGAATAGATGTAAACACTGCGCTTGGGAGGTGATCTGATGTCGGATCTGCGGGCGATCTATTGGTGTGGGTGGGTGATCAGATTGCCCGCAAGGGGCAGGTTAGGGGCTGATTGATGGGTGGCAGTGACAGGGGGTGATTGATGGGTGGCAGTGACAGGGGGTGATTGACAGGTGATCAGTGGGTTATTACAGGGAAGAACGGATGTAAATAATGCACTGGCGAATCGATAAGGGGGGGTTTGAGGGCAATCTAAGCGTGTGGGCGGGCGATTGGGTGCCCGTAAGGGTCTAATCTGATGGGTAACAGTGACAGGTGGTGATAGGGGGTGATTGATGGGTGATTGATGGGTAATTAGTGGGTGTTTAGAGGAGAGAATAGATGTAAACGATGGATTTGGGAGGTGATCTGATGTCGGATCTGCGGGCGATCTATTGGTGTGGGTGGGTGATCAGATTGCCCGCAAGGGGCAGGTTAGGGGCTGATTGATGGGTGGCAGTGACAGGGGGTGATTGATGGGTGGCAGTGACAGGGGGTGATTGACAGGTGATCAGTGGGTTATTACAGGGAAGAACGGATGTAAATAATGCACTGGCGAATCGATAAGGGGGGGGGTTGAGGGCAATCTGAGCGTGTGGGCGGGCGATTGGGTGCCCGCAAGGGTCTAATCTGATGGGTAACAGTGACAGGTGGTGATAGGGGGTGATTGATGGGTGATTGATGGGTAATTAGTGGGTGTTTAGAGGAAAGAATAGATGTAAACGATGGATTTGGGAGGTGATCTGATGTCGGATCTGCGGGCGATCTATTGGTGTGGGTGGGTGATCAGATTGCCCGCAAGGGGCAGGTTAGGGGCTGATTGATGGGTGGCAGTGACAGGGGGTGATTGACGGGTGATTGACGGGTGATTGACAGGTGATCAGGGGGGATAGATGCATACAGTACACGGGGGGGGAGGGTCTGGGGGGGTCTGGGGAGAATCTGAGGGGTGGGGGGGTGATCAGGAGGGAGCAGGGGGCAGTTTAGGGACTAAAAAAAAAATAGCGTTGACAGATAGTGACAGGGAGTGATTGATGGGTGATTAGGGGGGTGATTGTGTGCAAATGGTGGTCTGGGGGGTGGGCAGGGGGGGTCTGAGGGGTACTGTGGGCGATCAGGGGGCAGGGGGGGCAGATCAGTGTGTTTGGGTGCAGACTAGGGTGGCTGCAGCCTGCCCTGGTGGTCCCTCGGACACTGGGACCACCAGGGCAGGAGGCAGCCTGTATAAAACACTTTGTAAACATTACAAAGCGTATTATACGCTTCCTATCCGGGGATCGTCAGGTTAACAACCCGCCGGTGCTTCCGATTGGCCGGCGGGTTGACGTCGCGGGTGGGCGGAGCCTATTGCCGGTGGATGCGCGCGCATCCCAGCGCGCGATCCCCGGCCAGAGAGTGCCCCAGGACCTGACGCCAATCTGCGTTACGTGGTCCTGGGGCTGCCACTTTGCCGCCGCCAATATGAAGTAGGCGGTCGGCAAGTGATTAATAAAATGAAATCTGCGCAATAAAAGATACACTTACTAGATGTATATGAACAGTAGGCATTTAAAATTGGCATATAGACCAGAATAAAAAGGACATCCCCTCTTGGAAGCGAAACCTGAAGCTGCAGTGGCCAGTGGCAGCAAGGATCCAGATGGTAAATGGATGACAGGTGTCCCTTCGGGGTGACTGTGTGCAGGTTACGTCAAGACGCGTTTCGGCGTGTCCACGCCTTCGTCAGTTAACTGACGAAGGCGTGGACACGCCGAAACGCGTCTTGACGTAACCTGCACACAGTCACCCCGAAGGGACACCTGTCATCCATTTACCATCTGGATCCTTGCTGTCGCTGGCCACTGCAGCTTCAAGTTTCGCTTCCAAGAGGGGATGTCCTTTTTATTCTGGTCTATATGCCAATTTTAAATGCCTACTGTTCATATACATCTAGTAAGTGTATCTTTTATTGCGCAGTTTTCATTTTATTAAACGGTATCACACTACGGAGCGCTCCTCCTGTCTTTTGCTTCCTTTTCCAGGATGATTATGATGATGACGATGATACGGATCCTACGTATGTTACCAATAGAGGAGATGAACAGGGGGACAGTTCAGAGGGGGAGTCAGAAAGGAGTAGGAGGAGACGAGTTGCTGAAAGAAGCAGGGGGAGCTCGTCGTCAGAAACAGCTGGTGGCAGTGTCCGGCGCCATGTATCGCCACCTATGGACAGCCAGCCAACATGCCCTTCAACGTCAGCTGCTGATGCCACCATAGTGCCACCACCCCAGGGGGGCTCAGCGGTTTGGACATTTTTTAATGTGTCTGCCTCAGATCGGAGCAATGCCCTCTGTTGTCTCTGCCTCCAAGAATTGAGCCGTGGAAAGGCCAACACTCACTTACGAAGGCACATGGAGAAAAGGCACAAACTGCAATGGGAAGAGCACCTGAGCAAAAGCAGCACACAAAAGAAAAAGCCACCCTCCTCCTCTTCCTCCTTCAGGTGCAGCATCTTCAGCCGCTTTCTACCTTCACAGCCACCCTCCTCCACTCCGCCTCTGCCCTTGAGCGGTTCCTGCTCCTCTGCCCACAGCAGCCAGGATGTCTGTGAAGGAAATCTTTAAGCGGAAGAAGCCATTTTCTGCCAGTCACCCCCTCGCCCGGCGTCTGACAGCTGGCATGACGGAACTGTTATCTCGCTAGCTGTTACCATACCAGCTGGTGGACTCTGAGGCCTTCTGCAAATTTGTGGCCATTGGGACACCGCAATTATTTCTCTAAAAAGACGATACCCAAACTGTACCGTGAAGTGGAGAGGCAAGTGGTGTCATCTCTGGCACAAGGGTCCACCTGACCACGGATGCCTGGTCTGCCAAGCAAGGTCAGGACAGGTACACAACTTACACAGCCCATTGGGTCAACCTGGTGACCGATGGCAAGCAGAGAGTACGTGGCTGTGCAGCGGACCAACTTGTGACACCTCCACGGCTTGCAGGCAGGCCTCCTGCCACTTCCTCTCCTCCTGCTACATCCTCTTCACTGTCCTCCTCCTCCTCCTTGGCTGAGTGGCAGTTCAACTCTACTGGTGCTGCGATCTCCTCTCCAGCTACACAGCCCCATCTCCCCAGGGCTTATGCTGCATGCCAGGTACGACGGTGTCACGCCATCTTAGACATGTCTTGCCTCAAAGCGGAGAGTCACACTGGACCAGCTCTCCTGGCTGCTCTTAACAAACAGGTGGATCAGTGGCTGACCCCGCACCAGCTGGAGATCGGCAACGTGGTGTGTGACAACGGCAGCAATCTCCTTTCCGCTTTGAATTTGGGAAAGCTGACACATGTACCCTGCATGGCACATGTGCTGAATCTAGTCATTCAAAGATTTGTGTCAAAGTACCCAGGCTTAGATGACGTCCTGAAGCAGGCCAGGAAATTGTGTGGGCATTTCAGGCGGTTTTACACGGCCATGGCACGCTTTGCGGACATTCAGCGGAGAAACAAGTTGCTGGTGAGATGCTTGATATGTGAACTCACTGGAATTCGACCCTGGTCATGTTCTCTCGCCTGCTAGAATAGGAGAAAGCCGTCACCCAGTACCTCTACAATTTAAGTAGAAGGACACAATCTTGGGAGATGGGGATGTTCTGGCCCCTGAACTGGACACTGATGCGAAATGCATGCAGGCTCATGCGGCCGTTTGAGGAGGTGTCCAACTTGGTGAGTCACAGGGAAGGCACCATCAGCGACTTGATCCCGTACACTTCCTGGAGCGTGCCGTGCGTAGAGTGGTGGATCAAGCTGTGGAGGAGCATGAAGAGGAACAGTTACGGCAGTAACAGTTGTGGGAGCAATTTTCAGTAGAATCAGATGTTTCCTCAACACCTGCGGCAGCACAGAGGGGGGATAAGGAGGAAGAGTTGTGTGGGGAAGAGGAGTCAGACTCGGATGACGAGGAAGGTGTTTCTTTGGAGGAGGAGGAGGTAGCGGCAGAAGAACAACCGCAGCAGGCGTCACAGGGGGCTTGTGCTGCTTGACATTCTCGTCGTATTGTTCGTGGCTGGGGGGAGGACTTATCTGAAGTCGCTGAGGAAGAGCAAGAGGAGATGGAGAGTACGTTTGGATCCAACTTTTTGCCGATGGCGTCTTTCATGCTGTCCAGCCTGTTGAGGGTCCCCCATATAAAAAAACTTTAGGGGAATTAGCTCTACTGGTTGGCCACGCTACTAGACCTCTCAGTATAGGCACAAAGTGGCGGACATGTTACCAACTCACCAGAAGGCAGAAAGGATGCAGTACATGCAGAACAAGCTGGCAACTATGCTTTACAATACGTTTAAGGGTGATATCACAGCACAACACAATAAAGGTACCACTGCCAGTAATCCTCCTCCCATGTCCAGGCAGGCAAGGACAGGACCCTCCAGCGATCTCATGGTGATGTCGGATATGCGGACATTCTTTAGTCCAATGCCTCGCCTTAGCGCTTCCGGATTCACCCTCCACCAACACCTGGACCGGCAGGTAGCCGACTACCTGGCCTTAAGTGTGGATGTAGACACTGTGAGCAGCGATGAACCCTTGGACTACTGGGTGCGCAGGCTTGACCTGTGGCCAGAGCTGTCCCAATTTGCCACCCAACTTCTGGCTTGCCCTGCCTCAAGGGTCCTGTCAGAAAGAACCTTCCACGCACCTGGAGGCATTGTCACTGAGAAGAGAAGTCGCCTAGGTCACAAAAGTGTTCAGTCCCTCACCTTTATCAAAATGAATGAGGCATGGATCCTGGAGGGCTACTGCCCACCCAAAGACTAAGTTAGTCCCCACACACAGCATCTCTGCCTGCACGCCGTGTGACTGGCTGCCTGCCCCAAGACTAAGGCACTCCCCACACAGCACCTCTGCCCGCAGGCCACTTGACTGCCTTCTCCACCACCACCAACAGGGTCCAGAACTCCAGGCGGATTCCTGAATTTTTAAGGCCGCTGCTAGCAGCGGCTGCTATACAAATTTTTCTGGTGCGCGTACATACCTGCCTAATTTTTCTGGCTGCACTGCGGCTGCAACAACAAAACAAAAGGCATGTACATGTGCCTATTCCCCTTCGTGATCATTACCTTGCTGCGGTGAAGGGGCTTGCGTATCACAATGAAGCAATGACCGACGGCTAAATGAGTGTCTCGGGGGGTGGCACACCAAAGATCATAGGGTCGTTGCTTCATTGTGGACAGACCAAATTTGATCAGCTGGAGAGTCACTGTTCTGTCATTCAGCCCGGTGATCATATGGGCTGGAAAGCCGCCATCACCTGCACTCTCGTCATGGTGCGCACCAGTCCAGCACAGCCATCACTACACAAACAGCTGTTTGCAGTCACTGCATACCTTTCACTGCATCTTTGACTGCACATTGTATTATACCTGGCAGTCTGTGCATACCTTTAACTTGAATGGATGGCAGACTTGCCCTCCATAACAGATTCTCGGAAAAGGTAGTAAAGTCTATCAGTGTCATATACAGCAGGGCCTCGAAAGTCCTCCTGTATTGTTATTTTTAGTCACTACCTCGGGACGTGCATGCCATGCCTTGTGCCTTCCTTGGAAGTGTGTGGTAGCCGTTCCTGCTCCTTTGTCCACAGCGTGCCTGCTGCCTTCCTTGGATGTGTGGTGGTGGTAGCCGTTTCTTAGGCTCCCACTCCGGACCGGAATCGAACCAGGATTCCCCGTCCATTACCTGTGGTCACTGGTCACTCGCAATGGCAGACTTGCCCTCCATAACAGATTCTCGTTAAAGGTAGTAAAGTCTATCTGTGTCATATACAGCAGGGCCTCGAAAGTCCTCCTGTATTGTTATTTTTGGCCACTACCTCGGGACGTGCATGCCATGCCTGCTGCCTTCCTTGGATGTGTGGTAGCCGTTTCTGCTCCTTTGCCCACAGCGTGCCTGCTACCTTCCTTGGATGTGTGGTGGTGGTAGCCATTTCTTAAGCTCCCACTCCGGACCGGAATTGAACCAGGATTCCCCGGCCATCACCCGTGATCACTCGCAATGGCAGACTTGCCCTCCATAAAAGATTCTCGTTGCAGGTACTGAACAGCAACAAGTATTTAAAAAAATAGATGTAAACTTTAACAATGGTAGTGAAAGAACTATCGAAAGTTGATAAGGCAGTCAGACATTACCTGACATCACTGAGTGAGGAAGAGCAATCTCGCCATGGTGCGCACCAGTCCAGCACGGCAGTCACTACGCAAACAGCTGTTTGCAGTGCGTTACACAGTGAGATTAGTGTGTCACTGTGAAGCAGTACTCTAAATACACTCCCTGATTGATGTATACACATGCAAGATGTTTTAAAGCACTTTAGGCCTGCAATTTAGCATTCAATGTGATTTCTGCCCTTAAAACGCTGCTTTGCGTCCAATCTAGATTTTTCCCCGGGACTTTTGGCGTGTATCCCACTCCGCCATGCCCCCCCCTCCAGGTGTTAGACCCCTTGAAACATCTTTTCCATCACTTTTGTGGCCAGCATACATTTTTCTAGTTTTCAAAGTTCGCCTCCCCATTGAAGTCTATTGCGGATCGCGAAAGTTCGCGCAAACTGAACTTTCGCACGTGGTTCGCAAACTCAGTTCGCGAACCCGAAAATCAGAGGCTCGGGCCATCTCTAGTCAGTGCATACCTTTCACTTCATCCCTCCCAATATGGGGAAAACAGGCAGAGCCAGAGGCAGGCCACCCTGCAGGTCTGTTCGAGGTCGTGCTGTCGTGATTTCGTGCGGCCCTGGACCAAAGTACAGTGTTCAGAAGGCGCATGCCATCAACCCCCAAGATTGTCAGGACGTAGTTGACTATTTAACACAGAACACCTCATCTTCCTCAGCTTCCGCACGGAAGCGTGACATATCTTCCTCCTCCTGCTCTGATTCTGGCACCCCACTTAACACTCAGTTGGCCGCCACCACCAAAGTGCCATCACCCCAGGGCTTAGCGGTGTGGAAATGTTTTGTGTGTCTGCCTCAGATGAGAGCAATGCCATCTGTACTCTGCCACCAAAAATTGAGCCGTGGAAAGACCAAGATCCGCGTAGGGACAACTTCCTTACGAAGGCACATGATGACAAAGCACAAACTGCAATGGGATGACCACCTGAGGAAAAGCAGCACACAAAAGCAAAGCCACACACCACAGTGGAAGATATGCAGTTATTTCTCAAAAAAGGCGATACCCAAACTGTACCGTGATGTTGAAAGGCAAGTGGTGTCATCTCTGGCACACTGCGTTGGGTCAAGGGTCCATCTGACCACGTGGTCTGCAAAGCACGGTCAGGCCTGCCCGAAGACTAAGTCAGTCCCCACACACAGCATCTCTGCCTGCACGCCGTGTGAGTGCCTGCCCCAAGACTAACTCGCTCCCCTCACAGCATCTCTGCCTGCAGGCCGCTTGACTGCCTTCTCCGCCACCACCAACAGGATCCAGGACACCAGGCGGATTCCTGCACTGCAGCTGCAACAACAAAACAAAAGGTATGTACATGTGCCAATTCCCCTTCGTGATCGTTACCTTGCCGCGGTGAAGGGGCTTGCGTATCACAATGAAGCAATGACCGCCGGCTATATGAGTGTGTAGGGGGGGGGCACACCCACGATAATAAGGTCGTTGCTTCATTGTGGACAGACCAAATTCGATCAGCCGGACACTCAGTCACTGTTGTTCTGTCATTGAGCTACCTCAGCCCGACCATATGGGCTTGAAAACCGCTATCGCCTGCACTCTGGCCATGGTGCGCACCAGTGCAGCACGGCCGTCACTACGCTTCAAAGTCCGTCAAAGTTCGCCTCCCCATTGAAGTCTATTGCGGTTCGCGGAAGTTCGCGAACGTTTGTGGAAGTTCGCAAACGCGGCTCGCAAACTGAAAATCGGAGGTTCGGGCCATCTCTAGCCATAGTGTGTGCAGTGAAATTACGCTGTGGTTAGCTATTGTAAAGGGCGCTTGATTACTTTTAAAGAGCGCTCCACTGAACCCGGCCGGAGCCCGGCAGGTGCAGTAGCTTCAAAGTACGAGATTCCTGCACTTTGATTGGCTCTGTAGGCTGCCTGTCACTTGACTGTCACAGGATCAAGAGGACTTGCAGAAGGAGAAAAACACTTATAGCCCAAATAGAGTAGTACATTTAAGAAGCAATGGTGTAAAGAAAGTGGAATTATCTCCGTGGTCAGCGCACAACATGTGCGCCAACACTGCGGAAACCCTCCACAAGCGGGGAACGATCGTTTCAAACGACTATAGTCGCATGTGTGTACGCACCTTTAGTGTGTGTTACGCATGTACACCAAACAGTGCACACACAGCATTGTCTGGTGGACATATTTATGCACTCTGCAGCAGGGCTGTGGAGTCGGAGTCGTGGAGTCGGAGTCGTGGAGTCGGGCAATTTTGGGTGCCTGGAGTCGGAGTCGGGAAAAAATGCACCGACTCCGACTCCGACTCCTAATGAATTTGTAACTGTAATTAAAATAGAAGATATGATAAAATGTTCTATTTCTCAGATAATAGTCATTAAAAGTAATGTATATATACAGTATAAATACAGTAATAGCTGTGCTTAGTCCACAAAAATGAAATAAACCAATCAAAATTAGTTACTTGTGCTGCTTCAATAAAGCAGTCCCCGTATTTTTAAGGTCAGATATACATATCTGATTGTGACTGTATATATGATGTGTACACAGGAATCTCTTATATATACTAAATAACATCTATGCTGTAAGTATAAAGCCTGATGTGTAGCCTTGTCACTAATAGAGATGGTCAATGAGGTGGAAATAATTCTGCATTGATGCTGATTTATGCAAATGTATGCACTCCCTTTGCTGATGAAATCAAATAATTTGATATGTTATTAAAATTTGGTTTGGTGACTACAAATTAAAGGGTAACTGAGACGGATGAAAAGTAAAGTTTTATACATACCTGGGTCTTCCTCCAGCCCCCTTCAGGCTAATCAGTCCCTCGCTGTCCTTCACCACCCGAATCTTCTGCTATGAGTCCTGGTAATTCAGCCAGTCAGCGCTGTCCAGCCGCATGCCGCTCCCACAGCCAGGAACATTCTGCACCTGCGCAATAGTGCTGCACAGGTGTAGTATGCTCCTGGCAGCGGAGTGTGTGCATGCGCACTACGCCTGACTGGCTCAAGTACCTGGACTCATAGCAGAAGATCCAGGTGGTGGAGGAGGACAACGAGGGACTGATTATCCTGAAGGCGGCTGGAGGAAGCCCCAGGTATGTATAAAACTTTAATTTAATCTGTCTCAGGTTTACTTTGTTACACAGTAGTACTATACTCTACATATGCACTCCCCACAGAGCTGCAGGGAATCCACTGAGAATGTTGTGCACATTGAACACAGAGGTGTTGTCTGTTTACAATCTCCTTCTTCCCCTGCAGAGTACCTGCACATCATTCTTACATGTACCCACACTTACATTGCCTAGGGCCTGATAGATGTTCTTTGTTCCGGTTTGTACCTTTTATAAGTACTCTTACCAAGGACTAGTTTTAGTCTAAAAGGAATAAATATAGTAGTCTACATATCCTTCTCACTTCAGTTGTCTTGTAAAATTCCTAAGCGTTGGCAGTTAAGAGACCAATTTCATGTTACATACTTTTAATCAACAAAATTGTAATATGCAAATTAGAGGAGTCGGAGTCGTGGAGTCGGAGTCGGAGTCGGTGGAATCCTAAACTGAGGAGTCGGAGTCGGTGGATTTTTGGACCGACTCCACAGCCCTGCTCTGCAGCACTGAGTTCCAAGAAAACAAAGCTACACTGTCCCTTTCATATCATTTCATTCTATGAAACGCACAGCTATCTTTATTGGAAAGCAGCGCAAAAGAGTGCTCAGGTCCTCAGCCTAACTGCAACTCTAAAAAAATAAAATAAAAATTGGTTGACGTGCTTCGAAGGTAGTTTATTTTTTATTTGTGGTATTTTTTTTTTTTTTTACTTAAAAGGAACTAAAGATGAGAGACATATGAAGGCTGCCATATTTATTCCCTTATAAACAATACCAGTTGCCTGGCAGTGCTGCTGATCTTTCTGGGCGGTAGTGTCTGAATCACACACCTGAAGCAAGCATGCAGCTTATCTCGCCAGAGACGGCTGATCTGCATGCTTGTTCAGGGGCTGTGGCTAAACGTATTAGAGGCAGTGGCTCAGCAGGGCAGCCAGGCAATGTGCATCGTCTAAAAGGAAATAAATATGGCAGCTCCCGTATGTTTCTCACCTCGGGTTCCCTTTGATGCTGAAAATGAAATAATAATAAATGAAATAATGTGTTATAACACTACAGATGACTGATGGAGGAGGTTGTGATAGAAACGGAGGCTTTGGCGGGAGAGGAGGTAAGCCTAATGATATCCGCACATGTTTTCATCTGACAAATTTACACTTTTCAATAGATTCAATGTATATAAAATATTTGCCTTCTGTGTGAGAGACCCTAATTTATTTTTATATATATCTTATGCTTAAAGGGAACCCGAGGTGAGAGGGATATGGAGGCTGCCATATTTATTCCCTTCTAAACAATGCCAGTTGCCTGGCAGCCCTGTTGATCTTCTGGGATAAGTAGTGCCTGAGTCAAAACCCTGGAACCAGCATATGGCTAATTCAGTAAAAACCCTGAGTCAGCTGAGTCAGAGTATCTGGTCTGCTTAATGCTTTTTCAATGTCTATGGCTAAAAATATTATGATAGGTACACACCATACAATGTTCTTGCAGATCGATTATTTCTAACATGTCCGATCTGAATTTCCATTTTTCGATTTTACAGTTGTTTTTCCAACTGATTTTCTGATCGATTTCCGTTCATATCTATGAAAATTGATTGGAAAATCGATCGGAAAATTGGAAAACCAATTGAAATTCAGATCGGACATGTTGGAAATATAATCGATCTGGCAGATAAATCTGCTAGAAAATTGTATGGTGTGTACCCAGCATTAGAGACACAGGATCAGGAGGACTGCCAGGCAACTGGTATTGTTTAAAGTGACACTGAAGTGAAAAAAAACTTAGGATGTAATGTCGGTGTCTCAACAAGCTTATGGCTAATCCAGTAAAAGCTGAGTGAGAGTACCTGATCTGAGGCATGCTTGTTCAGGGTCTATGGCTAAAAGTATTAGAGGCAGAGGATCAGTGGGGTAGCCAGGCAAATGGTATTGTTTAAAAGGAAATTAATAAAAAGTTCTATTCTTTTTTTAAAGGGAACCCGAGGTGAGAGGTATATGGAGGCTGCCATATTTGGGAGGTTTCTACCTTATGTCCCCTCCCCCCAGCCCACCATTAGCTCCATCTCTACATGTACTACAGTCTCCTTCAAGGAACAACAGTAGCCCCATTTCATATACAGTGGTTTGCAAAAGTATTCGGCCCCCTTGATGTTTTCCACATTTTGTCACATTACTGCCACAAACATGAATCAATTTTATTGGAATTCCACATGAAAGACCAATACAAAGTGGTGTACACGTGAGAAGTGGAACAAAAATCATACATGATTCCAAACATTTTTTACAAATCAATAACTGCAAAGTGGGGTGTGCGTAATTATTCAGCCCCCTGAGTCAATACTTTGCTGCAATTACAGCTGCCAGTCTTTTAGGGTATGTCTCTACCAGCTTTGCACATCTAGAGACTGAAATCCTTGCCCGTTCTTCTTTGCAAAACAGCTCCAGCTCAGTCAGATTACATGGACAGCGTTTGTGGATAGCAGTTTTCAGATTTTGCCACAGATTCTCGATTGGATTTAGATCTGGACTTTGACTGGGCCATTCTAACACATGGCTATGTTTTGTTTTAAACTATTCCAATGTTGCCCTGGCTTTATGTTTAGGGTCGTTGTCCTGCTGGAAGGTGAACCTCCGCCCCAGTCTCAAGTCTTTTGCAGACTCCAAGAGGGTTTCTTCCAAGATTGCCTTGTATTTGGCTCCATCCATCTTCCCATCAACTCTGACCATCTTCCCTGTCCCTGCTGAAGAGAAGTATCCCCAGAGCATGCTGCTGCCACCACCATATTTGACAGTGGGAATGGTGTATTCAGAGTGATGTGCAGTGTAAGTTTTCCACCACACATAGCGTTTGCATTTTGGCCAAAAAGTTCCATTTTGGTCTCATCTGACCAGAGCACCTTCTTTCACGTGTTTGCTGTGTCCCCCACATGGCTTGTGGCAAACTGCAAACGGGACTTCTTATGCTTTTCTGTCAACAATGGCTTTCTTCTTGCCACTCTTCCATGGGCAACTTTGTGCAGTGCATGACTGTTGGACAGATTCCCCCACCTGAGCTGTAGATCTCTGCAGCTCGTCCAGAGTCACCATAGGCCTCTTGATTGCATTTCTGATCAGCGCTCTCCTTGTTCGGCCTGTGAGTTTAGGTAGATGGCCTTGTCTTGGTAGGTTTACAGTTGTGCCATACTCCTTCCATTTCTGAATGATCGCTTGAACAGTGCTCCGTGGGATGTTCAAGGCTTTGTAAATCTTTTTGTAGCCTAAGCCTGCTTTACATTTCTCAATAACTTTATCCCTGACCTGTCTGGTGTGTTCTTTGGACTTCATGGTGTTGTTGCTCCCAATATTCTCTTAGAAAGCCTCTGAGGCCATCACAGAGCAGCTGTATTTGTACTGACATTAGATTACACACAGGTGCACTCTATTTAGTCATTAGCACTCATCAGGCAATGTCTATGGGCAACAGACTGCACTCAGACCAAAGGGGGCTGAATAATTACGCACACCCCACTTTGCAGTTATTTATTTGTAAAAAATGTTTGGAATCATGTATGATTTTTGTTCCACTTCTCACATGTACACCACTTTGTGTTGGTCTTTCACGTGGAATTCCAATAAAATTGATTAATGTTTGTGGCAGTAATGTGACAAAATGTGGAAAACTTCAAGGGGGCTGAATACTTTTGCAAACCACTGTATTCATTCCTTCTGCCATGCACAGACTCTCTCTTTCAACAAGCAGCCCTCCTCTTCTATGCATTTCATGTAAAGTTATCCACTTAGCAATGGCCTATATGGGCTTTTTTTTTTTAAACAATTTTGCCTCCTTACTGGAGTCTTATAATTTGTTTACTCAGGACAGATGTCAGCATATACAACAATAAAGGCAGCCATACACTGGTCGATTGCCACCAGATCGACCAGCAGATAGATCCCTCTGTGATCCAATCTGATCAAAGAGGGATCTATTGGCAGCCTACACTGCAAACAGATTTTGAACCGATTTCACTATGAAATCGATTCACAATCTGTGGAGCTGCCACTGCCGCCGCCCCCTGCATACATTACCTGATCCAGCCGGCGCGAGTCCCCCGGTCTCCGCTCTCTTCTCCGCTCTGGGCTCCGGCTTCACTTTACTTCCTGTCAGGGGAAGTTTAAACAGTAGAGGGCGCTCTACTGTGTAATCTTCCCCCGACAGGAAGTAAGTGAAGTCAGCCGGAGCCCAGCGCGGAGAAGGGACCGCAGGGACACGCGCCAGCGGAACAGGTAATGTATTGCCACTAGCGTCGGTTGCCGGACATTTGAACGCCACTATCGACGCACTTCCGACCCGCCGGCGATCGAGTGAAATTTTACGCGCGGACAGATCGATCAATATTGGACAGAAATCGTTTGATCGGTCAGCGTTTGCGTATCGATTTCACAGCAGATTCAAACACAGTGATTGAATCTACTGTCTATCGGCAGGAATTTGACGCAGTGTATGTGCTTTTCTCCTACAAAACTAATTAATTGCTGGGTAGAATGGCATTTATGAACACATCGCCATTTCTTCTGTAGCACAGACTACTTGGCTTTTTAATCTGGATGTAGATACCTCTAGGGTTGGAGCTGTCTTGAGCGTGGTAGGGAGTTCCAAATGGTAGTGGCAGCATGAAAGAAGGCTATGGGTCCAGGATGGACTTAGGGGGGGGAGTGACCAAGTTATGAGATCCTGTTAAGGTTGTAGGACCTGTGATGCAGTTACAACACATTCTTCAGGCATCCGGAGCCTCAAGGGGTCGTTAACTGCAATATATTTTTGCCTGTTTACATCATGTTAATACATATGATTATAATTACACCTTTAACTAAATCTGGACTTCTGCTGTAATGTTTCCTTGTGTTGCAGATGTCAGGGAACTTTTTCCCCACCGCAGTCAGTGAGGAGAAGCTTTAGGAAGCACGTGAAAAATCCTTACAAAGGATATTTGGATCCAGTCGAGCCATATTAGCTGTAGATGGGAAATCCAATAAACCCAACCAATGCTCCTATGAAGACATTGTATGGGACAAGATGACACAGCAGTGAGTTCTTATCTGCATATAAAGAATGGAATGATAGGTAGATGAAGATTGCGCTGATATTTCACCTCCCTACAGGGACAGACAGCAGACAAGCCTACAGCTACTTTTGTATTCAAACTTACAGATTAAAAGGTCTGAATACTACATGGACTTATAGAGGAACTTCAGCCTAAACAAACATGCTGTCATTAAGTTACATTAGTTATGTTAATTAAAATAGATAGGTAATATAATCTCTTACCCACCCTGTTTTAAAAGAACAGGCAAATGTTGGATTTCATAAGGGCAGCCATCTTTTTGGTTGAAAGGAGGTGACAGGGAGAATGAGACACAGTTCCAACTGTCCTGTGTGCTGATCATCCCTCCCAGTTGCTAGGCAACGTGAATAACAACATAGGAAATCCCATCATGCTTTGCACAGCATCAGGGATAAAAATCCCGGGCAGTTTTCTTTGATGGGGTGGAGGTAAAAATGCAGCTAAAAATGATGCTTTGGTAAGAAAAACAAAGTTCTGATGCTGTGAAACTGTTAAAGAAACCCCAAGCCTTTTCAGTTCTGCTGAATAGATTTTTAGTCCAGAGGTTCACTTTAAGTCCATGATGTCATCAAGACTCACCTAAACTGGAAGTGGGAGTGTCCTGAACACTCCAATACTCCCTGATGGTTTACTATTTTCTATTCAACATTTTGAGAGTACTCATAGTGACATGTAGCATGATGAGATAAACTCGTATGAGTATATACTGTACACATTCTAGTTACAATTATGCCTTTGTTCTCATTTTAGTTTCAAAGAAGTTTTATTGGTTTAACAATAAACATTACAGTAATTCTGGGTATGTCCACTTCGGGACTAGATATGTTATGATGCTAGATATACAAATTCAACAAGAACAAAACAGATAACGGGTATGCAGATATTCAATATATTAAGCAGTGATATAGTAGAGAAAAGAGTGTTCACTTTAATGCTTTATGTTTAGCACCTATGGAGAGATCATAAGGAAAAGACACAGGATCGGAGTCCAATGAGGTCTGAGGCGTTTAGCCAGGGCTGCCATGTTTTGATAAAGGTATCAAAAGTGTCGTTAATGATTGCAAGAATCCTTTCAGAGATCATTATGTCTAGGATAATGTTGTCAGTTAGTTGAATGGAGAGTGTTTGCTGCAACCATTGTCTTGCTATGTGAGATCTCACTGCTTTAGCTATGTGCTGTGCCAACCGGTGTGGGGGGTGCTTCCACCTGGGGGGCTTGTCCCCAAACAGGAGCATCCCTGGGTCTGGCCCCAATGCAGTTCCCAATGCTGTGTTTATGAGTGCAGTAACTTTCGCCCAGTAGGCTTGCACCACAGGACAGAACCACCATATGTGGGGCATATCACCCTCTCTCCCACAGTTTCTGAAACACAATTTACTTTTAGTTGATTCAATGTTATGTAGTTTTAGGGGGGTGATGTAGGCATGATGCAAGATTTTATAATTAGTTTCAATATGGGAGTAGTAAGTGCTACCTTTGGTGAGAGTGGTACAGCATTTGGACCATCTTTCTGGGGAAATTGTGATTCCTAATTCTGACTTCCAAGCTTTGAGTTTGCTAAATTCAGGGGGTTGGGAGAGTAAAGCATATAATAGTGAAATGAGGCCACCCTCTAAAGGTCTTAGGTCACACCATGCTTCATAAGAGGTGCGCTGTGGGAGGGGAGAATTTTTTGGGCCAAGGGTAGTGAGGAAGTGATAGATTTGCATTGCTGCAAAGAATTCAGATGGGGGGAACTCAGTTTTCATTTTGAATTGATCCCAAGTTGGGATTTTATCATTAACCAACAGGTGTTTAAGGTGCGTAATTCCCTTAGTTTTCCACCATCTGAAGGAGCGCGGGTCAAAACCCGGGGCAAACATAGGGCTACCAAAAGTGGGAGAAGGGTTGGTATTTTTGTTTGTAGATTTTTTTTTAATCTGAATAGTCTCCATATGGAGAGAGAATGGGCAGACGGGAGACTGGTGTTTCACAGATGTAGGGACTGAGTGTGTGGACCAGTGTAGCGCTTGAAGGGTATATGGTTGGAGCAAGTCCGTTTCTAGTTGAGCCCATAGAGGGGGGTTAAATTTTGAGTGAATTTGAGCCATTTGAGCCATTTGGGCAGCTCTGTAGTATGCTATTAGGTTTGGTACTCCTAGTCCTCCTCTGGTTCTATTTAAGAACATTGTTTTACGGTCTATACAACTTTTTTTATTATTACTTATGAATTTAAAAACGTCAGTTTGAAGTGCCTTGAGGTGTTTTTGTGTTACCAATATTGGGAGTGTGCGAAATAAGTATAAAATTCGAGGGGGGATATTCATGCGCACTGCTTGTACCCTACCTGTCCATGAGATGGCCGGGAGATTCCATTTTTGTAGATCTCTTTGTAGTTGAGAAATCATAGGCTTATAATTTAGATCAAAAAGGTCTGCCGGATTAGTCGATATTTTAACTCCTAGGTATGTAATATATCTATGTTGCAATGTAAACCCTAGTGAGGAGGTTAGGTGGTCTGCCTGAGATCGGGGGACATTAGCAAACAAGACCTCCGTTTTGGATATGTTGAGGCGTAAACCCGATATGGTACCAAATTTCTTTACTAGGTCGATTAGGTTTGGTATTGAAGTATGTGGTGAAGTAAGTGTTAGTAGGAGATCGTCGGCAAAAAGGCTTGCTTTGTAGGATTTCCCTGCCACCGTTAGACCCTGTATATCGGGTGATCTTCTGATTTCCTCCGCCAGAGGCTCAATTACTAGGGCAAATATTGCTGGAGAAAGCGGGCATCCCTGTCTAGTCCCTCTTCTAATTGGTATGTTTATGGGGGTTGATGTGGTAAGTTTTAGTTGTGCTGTGGGGCTTGAATACAGCCCATTGATTGCTTGTAGGAAGTTGCCTCCATTCCCCACCCTCTGCAGTGCCGCCCTCATATATTCCCAGTCAATGGTGCCGAAGGCCTTCTTCATGTCTAGTGCAGCAATTGCTATAGGGGTTCTATTTCTCTTGGCGAAATAGAGAAGGCCCACAACTTTCCGCAAGTTGTCAGGTGCCTGCCTAAAGGGGATAAATCCCACTTGGTCTCTGTGTATCAGTGGTGATAAATATGTGTTTAACCTGGTTACTAGGATAGATGTAAAGAGTTTGTAGTCTATATTAAGTAGGGAGATGGGGCGGTAGTTTTTGACATTCAAATGGTCTCTATTAGGCTTTGGGATCACTGCAATCATGGAGTTTAAGAATTCAGCTGGCGGGGTTTTTCCCAAAAGGATGGAGCTATAATATCTAAGGAGATACGGGGAGAGTTGGGCCTTGAATTTTTTGTAATATAGGGCTGAGAAGCCATCTGGACCGGGGGATTTGCCATTTTTAAGGCGTTTAATTGCGTCTTTAAGTTCATCGTTAGTTATGGGCATGTTGAGGGTTGAGGATTTCTCAGGTCTAAGTGACGGCATTGGGAGCTGGCGTAGGTATGTGTATGGTGAGGTTGAGGAAGGTGAGGTGGGTTTAGGGGCATATAGTGAAGTATAGTAGTTAGCAAATTCCTGATGGATTTTTAATGGGTCGGATGTGATGTCCCCCTTATCAGTGCGAATTTGTAACACTTTATTTAGGTTATGGGCCTCCTTCAGTTTTCTGGCTAACCAGGTGTTTGGTTTGTTGTGTTGCGCATATAATTTTGATCTGGTCTTATGGCCTTTTCCGTGCGTGATGATAGTATTACATTTAATTGAGCTACAGTAGTTTCAATTTGTTTTTGTAGGTAAAGTGATGGAGTTTGGGCGTGGGCCATCTTTAGTTTGGAGAGTTTGAACTCAAGGTTGGATTGCTGCTCTTTTTTATTACGCTTGTGCTGTGATGCTAGTTTGATTAGGCGGCCTCTGATTATTGCCTTATGCGCGAACCAGAGTGTCGATATCTTTGTGTGTGGGGTGTCGTTCAGCCTGAAGTAGTCTGTGAGCTGTTCCTCAATCTCAAGTACCGTTTCGTTGCTAGTTAATAAGCTTTCGTTGAGCCTCCATGGTGGTCTTGCCATAGGAGAGGTGAGAGAGGTGCAGGAAGTCAGTACCATATCATGATCTGACCATGAGCTGATGTGAATTCGAGAGAATATGAGGTTAGGTATAAGTGATGTGAATAAGTAGATTGCATCTATTCTTGAGTATGTTTTATGTATCAGCTGAAAGGATCCGCACCGTCTTTAAAACAAGTATTTATTGAAGCTCTTTTAAAATGCCATGAGTATAATTAAAGTGCGCTCCGGATCACCATTGACGCACAGCGTTTCGGATACAATCCTTCCTCAGAATGGTTCCAGTACACACTGTCATAATCACACATGCTATGCTAGGGTGACCATGCGTCCTCTTTTCCCCGGACAGGTCCTCTTTTTTAGACCTGTCTGGGGCATCCGGCCGGTTTTTTGAAATGTCCGGGGAAGAAGAGAGCCGTTCGGAGCCGAACACGAGCCGGCTCTTTAAAGTGAGCCGAGCGGCCAAGCACAAGGAAGAGCCGATTCTTCTAAAGAGCCGGAGACTGAGACTACAGTCTCTGATTGGCTGCTGCGGCCAGCAGTGGTGTCTCTAGGGGCGTGCGCAGAGGGCGCATCGCTCTGGGTGTCACCATGGCTAGGGGCTGACACCCAGGCAGGCAGAAGTGCGGTCCTGATGTCAGGGGCAGGCAATATATGTGGAGAGGAGTCTGCAGATGCGGAGAAGGGGCCCGACTTCATTCCTCCCATGCCTCCCCTCCTGTGTCTCACCTATTTGCAGAGCGCAGTGTGCGGCTTAAATGATACAAACTCGATCACCTACCCCTGATGTTCTCTCCGATCGTCCATCTTCATCACTAGCGGCTGCTCTCTCCACATTCTCTGCATGCCACGTGATTACACTGGACGTGCAGGGAGAGCAGGCAGAGAGCGCACGGCTGATGAAGAACATGCACGATCATCACAGAGAAAACTTCAGGGGCAGGTGGGAGAGAGTGTATCATTTAAGCTGCACGATGGGAGAGAGTGTATCATTTTAAGCTGCGCTCTGCAAATGGGAGATGGGGGCTCACTGTGAATGAGTGAGGGGGATGGGGGCGAGGTTGGTCTTTTCTGCGTGCAAGGGGAGAGGGGAGCTGGCAGTCCTCACTCCTAAAAGCTGCAGCTACAACTTTTAAAACTCCCACAGCAGCTGTTACATGCCTGTGCAGACTCGAGGGTGAGTGCTGAACTGACTAGAGCAGTCACAAGCAGGACTGTCAGTGTAACTTGCTCATCCCCCTCCCTCCCCCGCAATGATGCTTTCCCTGTGCAACAAGCTAAGTGCACGGGGAGGAGAACTTATAGGGCACACGCTGCAGGGTGCTGGAGGATTAGATGTCAGGTATTATTTGCTGCAGCTCCTGACTATCCTATCAACTTTTATTGCTCTTCTGTCCTGACTCCTCAACCCTTCCTACTCTAACAGACCCTTTCCTCACCCTCAGCAGGCTGCAGCCAGTCACCTCTCTGCCAAATGCCACTCTCTCCCCTCACTTTTAGCAGCTTGCTGTAATTTATCATCCTGCTGTCACCCTCCCCTGCTGCTAGCTCTCTGCCACCCTTTCCTTGCCTGCTGTCTCTTCTTTGCTACCCTCCCCTCCTCTCCCCTCACTGCCTCCCCCTGTCCCCTCTATACCAGCCTCCCCTCCCCTGCTGACCCTCTCTGCCACCCTCCCCTCCTGTCACCTGTATACTGCCCTCCCCTTCTGACCCCTCTCTGCCACCTTTCTGCCATCCTTCCCTCCCATCACCCTCTCCCCTACTGACCCCTCTCTGCCACCTTTCTGCCATCCTTCCCTCCCATCACCCTCTCCCCTGCTGACCCCTCTCTGCCATCCTACCCACCTGTCACCTCTATACCATCCTTCCGTCGCCTGTTGTCTCCTCTCTGCCGCCCTCCCTTCCTGTCACTTCTATGCCACCCTCCCCTCCACTGCTAACCCCCTCTGCCACCCTCCCCTCCTGTCACCTCTATACTACCCTCCCCTCCCCTGCTGTCTCCTATCTGCCACCCTCCCCACCTGCCACTTCTATGCCACCCTCCCCTCCACTGCTAACCCCCTCTGCCACCCTCCCCTCTTGTCACCTCTATACTACCCTCCCCTGCTGTCTATTTGCCACCCTCCCCACTTGCCACCTCTTATACCACCCTTCCCTGCTTTCACCTCACTGACATCTTATGCAGCACTTTACAGAGTACATAGTGATGTCACCAACTGTCCTCAGAGGAGCTCACAATCTACTACTACCATAGTCATGGTCTAATGTACTACCATATTATTCTTATGTATTTATATAGCACTGGCATCTTCTGCATCACTTTACAGAATACAAAGTAATGTCACTGACTTACTCAGAGGAGCTCATAATCAAATCTTTCCATAATCAAAGTCTAATGTCTCTACCATATTATTGTGTATTTATATAGCACAGACATCTTCTGCAGCACATTACAGAATACATAGTCATGTCACTGACTGTCCTCCACGGAGCTCACAGTCTAATCCTGTCATGGCCTAACCTCTTACCATATTATTATTATTATGTATTTATATAGCAGGGATATCTTTCTCCTCAGCACTGTACAGAGTACATAGACATTTCCCTCAGAGCAGTTCACAATTGAGTCCATAGCCATATTGGATAGTGGTAGCTGTCACTCTCACTCTTTCCTTTTTTGGTGGGGAGGGGTGGGCGGAGGGTGCTATCTGAATAATCAGCACCGGGTGTCAAATACCCTAGGTACGCCACTGCGAAGGAGGCGGGACGCAGACAGCGGTTGGAGAGGCGGTCTGTACGGTAGCGGGTTAGGTTGCGCTGGTATGAGAAAAGAAGTGATGGAAGAAGCTGCAGCGGAGTTGGTGAGACCATCCCCATATAAATATAGATGTGTATTTGTAGATACCTCCATTTATGTATGCACGTGGCGGGACTGCCCTTCTGGTATACACATGTATAATATATTGCTGAGACCCTCACTGTACTGTAAATATATGTTTGTGGGGATATGTGCTGCCAATCTCATAGCATTTGTGGGGAAATGTGCTGCCAATCTCCCATTTGTGGGGAAATGTGCTGCCAATAAGATTGCATTTGTGGGGAAATGTGCTGCCAATCTCATAGCATTTGTGGGGAAATCTGCTGCCAATCTCCCATTTGTGGGGAAATGTGCTGCCAATAAGATTGCATTTGTGGGGAAATGTGCTGCCAATCTCATAGCATTTGTGGGGAAATCTGCTGCCAATCTCGTATTTGTGGGGAAATGTGCTGCCAATAAGATTGCATTTGTGGGGAAATGTGCTGCCAATCTCATAGCATTTGTGGGGAAATCTGCTGCCAATCTCGGATTTGTGGGGAAATGTGCTGCCAATAACATTGCATTTGTAGGGAAATGTGCTGCCAATCTCATAGCATTTGTGGGGAAATCTGCTGCCAATAAGATTGCATTTGTGGGGAAATCTGTTGCCAATCTCATAGCATTTGTGGGGAAATCTGCTGCCAATCTCATAGCATTTGTGGGGAAATCTGCTGCCAATCTCATAGCATTTGTGGGGAAATCTGCTGCCAATCTCATAGCATTTGTGGGGAAATCTGCTGCCAATCTCATAGCATTTGTGGGGAAATCTGCTGCCAATCTCATTGCATTTGTAGAGAAATATGCTGCCAATCTGATTCCATTTATGGGGAAATTTGTGGAAAAAACAAACGTCCCTCCATGCCCGCGAAGTTGGACAGCACGCTGCTAAGGTCTTGTATATTTGGCCACGCCCATGACCACACCCCCATGCTGTTGTGATCATCCTCTTTTTTGGAAATCAAAATATGGTCACCCTAGCTATGCTCATTAAATACACAGGCAGAGGACCTGATGGAAGACTACAACATGTCTACCAAATTTACATATATGCATATTCATGTCAGCAGGAACCAATGAAAATTTACTTAGATTATGTAAACATTGCAGAGACCAAGGTGCACAAGACATTCAAACCAAAACACCTAAAGACTTATATCAGGTTGATCGCACAGTTGAAAATGCACCAGAGGTTCCCTGCACTGAAGGCACTTCCTTATCCATAAGGGACGTGTAATACACATCCTATGTTTATTCAGGTCATCGTGCCTCAATGTCCAGCTAGCGGTGTCGGCTGATCCCAAGCTCTGCCGACCAATAACCGCTTCACCTCCGTATTGGCATACTCCCCCTGCCTCACAACATATCCGCAAGTCCCTCAGTGATTAACCGCCAATCCAAAGAGCGCCGACAACGTCCGCTCATCAGGCTGTCCAACCCCTAACCAATCAGTGTGGCTCTTAAATTCAGGAATTTAAGAGCCACACTGATTGGTTAGGGGTTGGACAGCCTGATGAGCGGACGTTGTCGGCGCTCTTTGGATTGGCGGTTAATCACTGAGGGACTTGCGGATATGTTGTGAGGCAGTCAATCTCAAAGATCTCACCAGCACACCGCAGTTTAAAGCACACCCTTTATTGTGCCAGTATCCACAAAAGTTCCAACAATTGTTTCGGGAGCCACGCAGGGTCCCCCTTTCTCAAGGCATATGGTTACATCACACATCCATGACAATTCCTCTATATACACTCCTACTACCCAATACCCCACCCGAAAGCTGTGACCTCACAAATGGCATCATGGTTATTAACATACATAAACACAACCTCTATTAACCAACAATGGATAATCTATGGGCTGTTCTTACAAAATGCATATTTCAGGGTATACCTCCTTTCGTTTGTTTACTACACCTATCGTCATCAGGTGCACCCAGATCGCCGCTGGCATATTACAGTCCTAATTACATGCATTCAAACTTCTAATACCTTCCCCCTCCGTCCGTTATCTGCTCATCACCGTCCTGATTCAGCAGAGCGCTCGCCGCTGATGCCGCCTGGGGGCGTGACTAACGTGTGTCCAATCACTCTGCACAGTGTCACCTAGCCAATGCGCGATGACGCGTAAGCGGCTCACGTGTCGCATGCGTCACGCGTCTTGTCAACACTAGCCACATGCATAGTGCGTGAGTGACCAGGGCGGGCGTGTCAGTTATCCCCGACTCCGCCCTTCTCCACCAGCCCGAACCTTCATTCAGAGAGACCGAGGCGGGCGCGTCATAAACACAGCTCCGCCCCCGTCTCTTCCAATGCGCTCATTGTGGACACCACTATTGATCGTTCGTACAGGGAGACCGAGGCAGGCGCGTCAGTAGACGCGACTCCGCCCCCATCCCTTCCAGCACGCTCACCATGGTAACCACTAACGCATTACACCTATGTGTAAACACAACTGTCCACAGGACTAGTTATATGGATGAAGGGCTACTGTACGCACATGATAACTATCCCCAGACTTTTCCACGAGGGGGAGACAATAATCCCCCATATAATGCGCATAGAGTACTTCTGGTGGGGAAGGCTTAGAGCTGAATGCATTCATTATTAATGATACAATCACTTACCACCTGCAATCTCGGGGCACCCCATAACGTGAAGCGCCACCGCCACATATGGGAGGGACATACGGACTGACTATCGTGTGGAAGTGACCAGGACAAATCTGAAAAAATAAACAAACAGGAATCCCATATCACTCTATGAACGAAAAACCATGATGATACAGTGAAATATCAATAAAATCAAAGATTAAAAGTACAAGATCATCCTGAAAAAAAGGAGGTTAATATCCATACGACAACACCAAGCTTTACATTATCTTTCCCCCAAGAAGCATGTCAGGGGATTGTTCTTGTTTAGACCCCCTGGTGCAACTGTCCCCATCTCAAAAATCCAGAAGGCCTCTCTCTGTAGTAGTTTTCTCTCCCAGTCTCCTCCCCGTTTGGGCTTATTTACTTGTTCAATAACTACCCCTCTTATTTGATGTGCTCTATGGTTGTTTTCCACACAATGTATGGCCACCGGCTTAGTGTAATCTAATTTCTCACCCTTTTCTTTGGCTACCCATGCCACCCTGATGTCACTGCGGTGGTGTTGGAAGCGTTTTTTAAAAGGGTTTGTGGTCTGTCCTATATATGCTAGGCCACATGGACATTTTAGCATATCCACACAATGGTCCGTATTGCAATTGAAATATCCATTCATTTTGTATTTTTTGCCACTATTGGGGTTCACAAATTCTGGGCCCACTATGATGGAATCGCAGACGTTACAGTTGTGACATCTGTAACAGCCTTTTTTGTTAGAGAATACAAATTCTTTTTTATATTTAGATTGGGGGTCAGCCTGCACCAGAAGATTCCTGAGATTAGCACTGGACCTGTAAGCAAACATCGGTCTTTCCTTAATTTCCGGAACCAGTGTCCGATCTGCTTGGAGAATGTCCAAATTTTTGATGGTAGCTTTCTTAACCAAACCCGCATTTACATTGTGTGTTTGTACAAAAGGTATTCCTTTCCTGGGGTTGGTGTTCTTTGTGCTCCTGCCCTCCGCTATTTCGAGTGCCCTTTTCTTTGCTCTCTCTAACACCTCTATGGGATATCCTCTTTCTAGAAACCTAGTTTCCATCTCAGCCAGGTTTGTTCTACACATCTCGCTATCTTTACATATCCTCAAGACTCTAAGGAATTGGGATATGGGGAGACCCTCCCTCAGATGTTTGGGATGTGCACTCTGGAAGTGTAGCAGGGTGTTCCTATCTGTCGGTTTGCGATACAAGGTTGTAGTTAAGGCCCCTTTCTCATTAATCACCATCACATCCAGAAAGGGTATCTGTATCACTGATACCTCGGGGTTAAACACAATTCCTTCGAACATACCATTGAGGAAGTCCACAAACTCATAGAATTCTTGTTCGGTGCCACTCCAAAGGACAAAGATATCGTCTATAAATCTGGCCCACCACATTACATGGAGACTGTATGGCACAGAAGTATAGACAAACTCCTCCTCCAACCATCCCATAAAGAGATTAGCAAAGGCCGGTGCGGCCGAGCTACCCATGGCTGTGCCCCTGTGTTGTTTGTACCACTGAGTCTCAAACCTGAAATAGTTTGATGTCAAAATGAGCTCCAGACCTTCAACAATAAACTCGGTTGGAATCTTTGGGTGTGGTGACTTATTCAGGAAGTAACGTACTGCTTCCAATCCAGCCATATTTGGTATAGATGTATATAGAGCCCCTATGTCCATTGTACACAATAGGGTATTCACTTTTACTTCCCTTACATTCCCCAATTTTGTTAGGAAATCATTCGTGTCCTTTAGATAGGCCGGCAGACTTCTCACTAGGGGCTGTAGAACAAAATCTATGAATTGGGCCAAAGGCTGTGTAACCGATTCTGTTCCAGATACAATCGGTCTATATTTCAGAGGGCTTACCCCCTTATGGACTTTAGGGAGTCCATATATTACTGGTCTCTGTGGGAAAGAAATGTGCATATAGTCATATTCATTCTCTGTTACCCAACCATTATTTAGGCCCAATTTTAACAGTTCCCCCAGTTTTTGTCTAATTTCATTGGTGGGATCACTACCCAGACATGCATAAGTGCTGTTATCACTTAACATGGTGACCATTCCCTCCCTGTACTTTTCATAATCCATAATCACAATTGCTCCCCCCTTGTCTGCTGGTTTTATAATTATGGTATCATCATTCCTCAGGCGTTTGATCGCATCCTTTTCTGCTCTAGTCAGATTAGGGCGCGACTTCCTGTTCCCTTCACCTCTTTTGGTGTCAAATTTGACCATATTGCTAAAACTTTCAATACTCGGGTACTCCCCGGGTGGTACAAACTTGCTCTTCAACTTGAAGGGACTCACCTCTTCTACGTGGCTCTGTGGCTTCGGTGGTTGTTTGGAGAAGAATTGCTTGATTTTTAATGTACGTTCAAATTTGAACATGTCAACTTCCAGCTGAAAGTCACTTTTGGAGTTATTAGGGCAAAACGATAATCCTTTGGATAATAGATTCATTTCGGCTGGGTCTAGGCATCTTTGTGATAGATTAATTACCGGGCACGGTTGGTCACCTTCCTTGTTTCCATTTGATGTTTTTTTGTTGCTTTTCCGCTTGCTCCTCCGGGGTCGTCTGCTTCTCCGGCCTGTTGAAAAGAACTCGAGGGTCCTACTCCAGCTTCGCTGTCTGAGCTTGGATTTTCTGTGAGTACATCGCTTTCTATATTGGTGGGTAAATCCTTTGGTCTTGGTCTTTGTTTTGGTTTGTATGGTTTCTGCGGTTGTGGCCTCTGCGGTTGTGGCCATCGTCTGTAAGGGAAGGGTCGCCCGCTTGGGTGTTGATTTCCGTGTACCCATGGATACACCCGGCCTTCCTTATAATCAAGGCAAACCAATTTATATTTGTCACGCTTTTTTTGCTGAATGAATCTTTTGTACTCCTCAATGTCCTTATCTAGTGCAGCTAGGTCCTTCTTAAAGCTCTCGCTCCTCTCTGATACAACTTCTATCTTGGTCTGAATCACAATGATATCACTCTCCACATCCGATAGTAAAACCCTTATTTCTTCAATAATCATCAACATGTATGTAAGAGAGTTCTTAGTTGATAAGGCACACCACCGTTCACAGAATTCGGTTTTATTCCTGCTGATGGTAGGTTGTAGCGGTATGCGGAATCCTTTCAGAATTTTCTTTTCTCTGTAATATTCTGATAATGTTTCTCCATGCAGTTCAAGGTCCACCTTCCTCTTCCTTAATCTTTTATATTCCTTGATCAAGTCTTTATCATTATCGTTACCGAATCCGCCTCCAGGCCTCCTTGGGAATAGGATATCACTGATGTCATCCGATGAATATTCACATATCTGATCTTCCTCCTCCATTTGGGGCTAAACTGCCCGTCAGGGTGTCTTGTATATTCTCTACTTGTCTGGCTCAGTCGCAGCCAGACAACTGATTCAATTGCACTGCCAATACGGACCCAATCACAGTCCGCGTCAATCCGTGAAGAATCCTCTTTCGGTCGGACTATTGTTGGTTTCAGATAATTCCTTCAGGAGGGTGCTCTAGCTCCAGTGCCTTAAATTCAGTAATCTCCCAGCGAAGCAGGCACACCTTCCATTCCTTGGGGTGCTTGGTGAGGCGGTATAGGCAATACCAAACTCGTAAGTCAATCTCAAAGATCTCACCAGCACACCGCAGTTTAAAGCACACCCTTTATTGTGCCAGTATCCACAAAAGTTCCAACAATTGTTTCGGGAGCCACGCAGGGTCCCCCTTTCTCAAGGCATATGGTTACATCACACATCCATGACAATTCCTCTATATACACTCCTACTACCCAATACCCCACCCGAAAGCTGTGACCTCACAAATGGCATCATGGTTATTAACATACATAAACACAACCTCTATTAACCAACAATGGATAATCTATGGGCTGTTCTTACAAAATGCATATTTCAGGGTATACCTCCTTTCGTTTGTTTACTACACCTATCGTCATCAGGTGCACCCAGATCGCCGCTGGCATATTACAGTCCTAATTACATGCATTCAAACTTCTAATACCTTCCCCCTCCGTCCGTTATCTGCTCATCACCGTCCTGATTCAGCAGAGCGCTCGCCGCTGATGCCGCCTGGGGGCGTGACTAACGTGTGTCCAATCACTCTGCACAGTGTCACCTAGCCAATGCGCGATGACGCGTAAGCGGCTCACGTGTCGCATGCGTCACGCGTCTTGTCAACACTAGCCACATGCATAGTGCGTGAGTGACCAGGGCGGGCGTGTCAGTTATCCCCGACTCCGCCCTTCTCCACCAGCCCGAACCTTCATTCAGAGAGACCGAGGCGGGCGCGTCATAAACACAGCTCCGCCCCCGTCTCTTCCAATGCGCTCACTGTGGACACCACTATTGATCGTTCGTTTTTTCAGATTTGTCCTGGTCACTTCCACACGATAGTCAGTCCGTATGTCCCTCCCATATGTGGCGGTGGCGCTTCACGTTATGGGGTGCCCCGAGATTGCAGGTGGTAAGTGATTGTATCATTAATAATGAATGCATTCAGCTCTAAGCCTTCCCCACCAGAAGTATTCTATGCGCATTATATGGGGGATTATTGTCTCCCCCTCGTGGAAAAGTCTGGGGATAGTTATCATGTGCGTACAGTAGCCCTTCATCCATATAACTAGTCCTGTGGACAGTTGTGTTTACACATAGGTGTAATGCGTTAGTGGTTACCATGGTGAGCGTGCTGGAAGGGATGGGGGCGGAGTCGCGTCTACTGACGCGCCTGCCTCGGTCTCCCTGTACGAACGATCAATAGTGGTGTCCACAGTGAGCGCATTGGAAGAGACGGGGGCGGAGCTGTGTTTATGACGCGCCCGCCTCGGTCTCTCTGAATGAAGGTTCGGGCTGGTGGAGAAGGGCGGAGTCGGGGATAACTGACACGCCCGCCCTGGTCACTCACGCACTATGCATGTGGCTAGTGTTGACAAGACGCGTGACGCATGCGACACGTGAGCCGCTTACGCGTCATCGCGCATTGGCTAGGTGACACTGTGCAGAGTGATTGGACACACGTTAGTCACGCCCCCAGGCGGCATCAGCGGCGAGCGCTCTGCTGAATCAGGACGGTGATGAGCAGATAACGGACGGAGGGGGAAGGTATTAGAAGTTTGAATGCATGTAATTAGGACTGTAATATGCCAGCGGCGATCTGGGTGCACCTGATGACGATAGGTGTAGTAAACAAACGAAAGGAGGTATACCCTGAAATATGCATTTTGTAAGAACAGCCCATAGATTATCCATTGTTGGTTAATAGAGGTTGTGTTTATGTATGTTAATAACCATGATGCCATTTGTGAGGTCACAGCTTTCGGGTGGGGTATTGGGTAGTAGGAGTGTATATAGAGGAATTGTCATGGATGTGTGATGTAACCATATGCCTTGAGAAAGGGGGACCCTGCGTGGCTCCCGAAACAATTGTTGGAACTTTTGTGGATACTGGCACAATAAAGGGTGTGCTTTAAACTGCGGTGTGCTGGTGAGATCTTTGAGATTGACTTACGAGTTTGGTATTGCCTATACCGCCTCACCAAGCACTCCAAGGAATGGAAGGTGTGCCTGCTTCGCTGGGAGATTACTGATGTTGTGAGGCAGGGGGAGTATGCCAATATGGAGGTGAAGCGGTTATTGGTCGGCAGAGCTTGGGATCAGCCGACACCGCTAGCTGGACATTGAGGCACGATGACCTGAATAAGCATAGGATGTGTATTACACGTCCCTTATGGATAAGGAAGTGCCTTCAGTGCAGGGAACCTCTGGTGCATTTCCAACTGTGCGATCAACCTGATGTAAGTCTTTAGGTGTTTTGGTTTGAATGTCTTGTGCACCTTGGTCTCTGCAATGTTTACATAATCTAAGTAAATTTTCATTGGTTCCTGCTGACATGAATATGCATATATGTAAATTTGGTAGACATGTTGTAGTCTTCCATCAGGTCCTCTGCCTGTGTATTTAATGAGCATAGCATGTGTGATTATGACAGTGTGTACTGGAACCATTCTGAGGAAGGATTGTATCCGAAACGCTGTGCGTCAATGGTGATCCGGAGCGCACTTTAATTATACTCATGGCATTTTAAAAGAGCTTCAATAAATACTTGTTTTAAAGACGGTGCGGATCCTTTCAGCTGATACATGTGATCCCTGTGACTCCAGGGGTGATCCCGGCACGTCAATTATCCATCGGTGCGGATGTAATTGGATTACTCGAGTATGTTTTATGGGGATGGGAGTAAAACGTGTAGGCTCTGGTTTGTGGGTTATATTCTCTCCACGTGTCTATCAGATGTAGGGAGGACATGTAGGCTTGGAGTGCATTGGATTGTTGGGATTGTCTCGTTGAAGGGGAGGATGTAGATCTGTCTAAGGAAGGGTTAGGTGCTATATTAAAATCTCCTGCCCAAAGAGTTTGTGCTTTGGGGAAATCTTCCAGTTTTTTAAGGATTTGCTTAACCGTATATAAAGGGTTTTCAGGTGGGCAGTAGGTGTTTACAATACAAATCTCATTGTTCTGTAGAAAGCCATACAGTATTACATATGTTCCATCATCGTCTATTATTGTCTCATTAACTCTAAAAGGGATGGCGTTGTGGAGGAGGGTAATAACACCTCTGTGTTTAGTTGAAGCTGAGGAGGCAAAGAAACTTTGGAAGTTTTTATGGAAATAGCGTGGTGTTGAGGATTTGGTAAAGTGGGTCTCCTGGAGACATATAATGTCTGGGGAACACTTTTGGTAGTCAATAAACGCTTTTCTGCGCTTCATTGGGGAATTTAAGCCCTGGGCATTATGTGTTAATATATTCAATGACGCCATTTAGGATGAGTAGCAAAAAAGATAATTATAGATTTTGTCACATAAGTGGTTTCCGTGCCTCCTGAGCTTGCATTTTTAGATAGTTGCAGAGTGTAGTAATGGATTCTCTTTCCAATTAAAATGTTACAGTGTAGCTGCTTCAGTGCATACCAAAATAACAAAACAAAACATATATCTGGGACCAACAGGGTCTCAGTATTAGGCAAATCGCCTTTGGGAATGGAAATCATAGACAGAGTTATTAAAGCTCTGAGTATGTTGACCATTTGTGGTGAGACAACAATGCAAAAGTGCAGGCTATCACTCTAGTGCAGAAAAATTTTGTTAACATTTAAACACAGCTAAGCTTTAGATTAGCATTTGTGGCGCAACATCACCACCTAGTGGGCAACTAACAGCCTATTCTTAAAACAGAATGAAAAAAGAATCTTAACGTATGTCGTATTCAATCTATTTCACCAGGTCTTCGCTAGGAATATATAGGGAAAAGTTCGACCTTTCATATAGCAGGGGTTCCCTTCTTCATGCATATGAAAAATGCAAATAGTAACACTGATGTTCCTCAGACGTTGTGGAGGAAAAGTTAGTTCAACCAGGATGAGATGGGCCCCGTCCTCCAGTTCCAGCATATGGTGTCAGTGACTTTTACGGTGGAGTTAAGTTATAGGGATCAATGTGGACTGGGCCTTTATTGGTGGGCGTTGGATGTGGGGATATTCTGTTAGTTGGGAGTCCCATATAGGCTCGTGGTAAAGCGAGTTGTCCAGATTAATGTATAGCTAAAACAGTCCCTCTTTTTGTGAAGTACCTGGGTGTGAGGTATGGTAAGTTCAAGATACCTTGAATAGGCTGATAACATAAAAATAAGGGAAAGGATGAGGGAGCAAGGACAAAGGTGAGGCCGCTCAGAGGGGTCGCCTAGTCATGTCTAGGTGTGGGGCCTTCAGTAGGTGGAGGTTATACTCACGCCAATATGGCGGCAGTCCGTATTGTTGTAGGCCTCAGTCATCGCTGCAGCTAGTCTTCCAGGGCCGAGGACTGTGCGGAACGAAGTCTCGTGTTCCGTGCCGACCATACTCTAGCCGGGCGTGATGCCCGTTGAAGCGGAGGAGTCGAGGCGACCTTTTCAAGTGGAATCCCAAGGATCTCTAGGTGTCTGCGGCCTTCCTCTGGTGTGCGTGCAACATAGATTTTATCCTTGTGAGCAAAGGTGAGCGAGTACTAGAACCCCCAGCGATATTTGATTGAAGCTTTTTGCAGCGCAAGGGTGACCGGTCTAAGCACTCTGCGGCGCTGAATGGTGGTGGAGGCGAGGTCAGCATATAATTGTACAGAGTTAGGAACATCTGGCAATGAGGTAAGGTTGCGGGCTGCTTCAAGCACTAAATCACGTACCTTTTCAAATTGAAATTTCAGGATCACATCCCGAGGTAGATCACTGTTACGGGGTTTGGATAGTGCTCTGTGGATTCTCACCATTCGGAAGGAGGCCGGGTCCATCTGTGGAAGGAGTGCACTAAAGAGGTTCAGTGCTGTGGGCTTGAGTTTCTCCGATGTAATGGATTCAGGTAGGCCCCGGATTCTAATATTGGCCCTCCTGCTTCTATTTTCCATGTCCTCTAATTTTAACTCTAGAGTATCGATCTTAGAGGCTTGGTCATCGATGGCCATTTTGTCATCTTCAACGGCATCAGCAAATGTGTCTGCCTGCTTCTCCAGGTCTGAAGTCCCTTACCACTTCCTTTAGCTCCGCTCTGAAGACCCTAGTGATATCAGCTAGTAGGGTATCCAGAGGTGGGGTCTGAGCTGGAGCAGTGTCCTGGGTAGTGTTTCGCTTCTGGGTTGAAGGTTGCGGCAGGCTGGCTGACTTAGGCGAGGCCTGTTGTGGAGAAGCTGGTGCTCCGTCGGCCATCTTGATTTTTGTGGCGCGTGGCGCCGCCGCTTTTACTCTTGGAGTAGCTGCCGGTTGCGAGGATATTTCCTTATTTTTCTTGCCCCTTCCTCTTCGCGACATACCAGGTGGGGTTTGCGTCAGTTTAGGTGCATATTTCTGGGGCTTAGCCGGTTCAAATTAGCGAAGAGTGTCAGCCCGACTGCGGAGCAGCGGAATCTAGGTCATGTTGCGTCCGCGCCGCGCATGCACCCCCCTTTGTTCTCATTCTAAGGCCCCGTTCACACTGCATGCGTTTCCAGCCGCGTTTTGGAAACCCGTGCAGGAGACAGACACGCACGACGACATCAGACAGTGCATAGAGTGCACTGTCTGATGTTCAAACTGCATGCGTTCCGGACCTGTGCGGTCCGGGAACGCATGCTGCACGCATTTTTTGTAAAAACGCGTGGCTGTCCCATTCACATTTCAGTGATGGGATCAGCCACGCAACGCACACTAACGCGGATGGCGTGCGTTCGTACGTGTTGCGATCCGCATGCGTGGCCGTCCGCGTTTGTGATGTTAACGGGGCCTAATTCATTTTTTTCATTTTCTTTGTAATGGATAATAGCTTAGTGTTGTAAATTGCAGTTTGCCCTTAAATAACACTAACCTTCCCCCTTGCAGAGCCGTGTGCAACAGACGCTACTTACAGAACCTCTGGGTGTCATCATCTGCACTTCCTGCAGCTCCCAGCTGCTTTGTTGCGTCCTCTGTGTACAACTCCTTAGGCCGGTTTCACATTAGCAGCCTGCATTTTAGTTGTGGTGTGATCTAATAATCGCAATGCTAAAAAGAAGCCTCCTATACACCCACAATGATGCGTGATAATGTAATTATTGGCAGCAAACCAAACTATAAGTGAGGCTCTCTAGCTCTCACTTCCTGTGGCCAAAAGACGAATTGCAAGGAAGTGTATTGAAAAAATATGCTTCTGCGCATATTTAAAATTTCTGCGGGGCCATTGACCTACATGATTTCCGGTCAACATACGTCGCCGCGGATGTTGACCTATAATGAGATGATGCTTGCGCACCGCAACAGGTATGAAATGCCCCATACACTTTCATTACTTTAGTGTTACCCTGCAGTAAAAAAGTGTAAAGCAACAGAATGAAAACATCCCAGTGTGTAAGGGGCCTGAAGCGTGCATGTGACCTGATGAGGGTCAGGTGACATGCCGAAAGCCGTATGAGGATGCAGCACAGCAGCTGGGAGCTCCAGGAAATTTAGATGACTGGGCCCAGAGGTTTTGTAAGTCGCTTCTGATGCACACAGCTCTACAATACACTAAAGTTCCGCCCCCATTCTCCCCCTCAGGGATGCCGGTTGGTTAAGACTGCCGGGTACCTGAGTTATGGATAGCAGGGGTTTTACTGTAATTGGATTTTAGCCTGACCACAGGGAAAGCCATGTTAATCTATTTGTATATTTGCCAAGACATCCTCTCATTATTAGTGCTTATGTGCACCATTGTTCTTTCAGCTACGAGAAAGGCCTGCTGTGCCTGTCGCAGGAGGAATGGGAGAATGCTGTCATCTCATTTTCTAAAGCCATCAACCTCTGCCTGGAAAAGGTATCCATCTTACTGAGCTCAGTCATTAAAATCTACCATGTCCCACCCAAATTATGAGAGGGTTGTAGCCTGAAATCTACTGTTCTTTCTAACAGTATAAACCATGTAGTTACATGAGGAGGCGGAACTTGTAGATTACAGGATGTAGGTGGGGAGAATTTGTAAAACCTCAATCTGCTAATAGGAAATGCGCTATGGATAGATGGGCTGCAGTACAGAAGAGGAGGGGACTCAGAGATAGACTAGGAAGGATTGCACAGCACCAGACAATTTGCACCGCACGTTATAGCTGCAGTGAGCCCCCCCAAAAACCTTCAATATAGGTGGGTAGCCTGGTATAGCTGCCCCCAGTATTGTTAGCTAGGTACAGTTGCCCCCAGTATAGGTTAGCCAGGTACAGTTGTCCTCAGGATAGGTTGGCCAGGCACTCTCTTCACTTCATGTTTCTGCCTGGTGCTGTCCCCAGACTTCTGCCGCCTGGGGGAGTTGCCTCACTTGGCATCATGGGCAGACCGGGCATGGTATGGGTATTAGTGATTGGGGGTAGCGAAAGATACCGGTAGTACTTGTGGGGGTGGGGGAGACGACAGATTGATGTCTGTGTATTAGCAGCACAGGTACTATTAAATGTTTAAAAGGAAGAAAATGTGGCAGTCTCTATATCTATCTCCATACAGAGTCATCTTTCAGGTCATGCTGGTGCTGGCTCCTTTGCTCTCACTGTACTGTTCATTAATGCCATCTGGTGGTCACACTGTTGCATTGCAAATAGAGTTATATGTCAAGAGAGCGGAAGCCTTTCTACAGCTAGGTGACTTCCAGTCTGCAGCACTTAACCTACAGAAAGCTTGTTCTGATGCCAACCCCTCTGAAGAGCACATAAAACTGCTGGCGGGGACATATTACCTGCAGGTGAGAGCATGGAAATAACTAACAAATTCATCTAGACCAGGGGTGTCAAACTCAAATACAAATGGGGCCAAAATTGAACACTGAGACCTAGTCGTGGGCCAACCTCAATGTCTACTGGTCACCTTATAAAGTTCCCTGGTGTCTAATGGCCTACTTCCAATGCCCATGCAGTTCTCTGGTGTCTAGTGGATCCCACCTACCCTAAACATTTCCCTATTGTTTAGTTTTTTCGCCTATCTCCCCCATATAGCTTCCCTGGTGGTCTAGAGGGGACCAAAAATAATGCAAAGTGGGGAAAACTCTTGAGGGCCAAATTGAAAGGCTCTGAGGGCTTGATTTGGCCCACGGGCCGGAGTTTGACATGTACGATCTATTCTAGACAATATTAATTACATTTCCAGTAACCTTCCCCCGCCCCGAAGTGTGAATGCGGCTACCCTGCCTGGCCATATGTGTGCATACTTGCAAACACTTGCAAATTACATTACATAATTATTACATTATATGCAGCCTTACTTGCTTCTTAATGGTATTTGCTTAAAAACGGCCCTGACTACTTATTGCACAAAGGAATTGTGTGCCTGGAGTGATATTGGTCCTGGGGGTGCCCTGCCCTTGATTAAGCCCAACACCTGAACTAAGCCACACCCCCACCATAGGCAAACACAGGGGGGATTACAGCTGCCCAGAATTCCCCCTCAGACCAGGGCCAGTGCAGTGTCTGGGGACGGGCACAAGTTGAGACACCAGAATATCTGCAGGCATCCTGCAGCTCACAGCTCTGCCCCCTTTCTTTCCCTGCTACAGTTGAGTTTTGATGGAGCAGCAGTGTGTGTACAGAGCATTAGAGCAGCAGTGTGTGTACAGAGCATGGAGCAGCGGTGTGTGTACAGAGCATGGAGCAGCAGTGTGTGTACAGAGCATGGAGCAGCTCTGGGGAACTTAAGAGTCAGATATGAGCACAGCCCTGTGCCCTGCTGTGTGAATGCTTCACTTTCCCCTTCATTACAAATGTCAGCTGTCCTCATTATTATCTGTATCCAAACTGCTCCTGATTGATCCCGTTGTCGATCGGGAGCAGATGGAACATTTAGGATGGGAAATTGCATTATGTGTACCCAGCATGATGTCCTACCATATTATTGTACTGTATTGTGCGTGGCTGAGGGAGACCTTTCAGGAATCCCCCCCCCCCCTTGGAAATCCTGGGCTTGCCCACTGGTGTTTGTGCCTCCTCCTACAGTCACAGTACTTCGCTGCATTTAGTAAATTTACTGACCTGCTTTTGGCCTTCTTGGGCTTGGTAAAAGCTTTATGTAATGCCCTTCAGTGGAATTCCCAGACGCTAACCTGAATTGGCACATGCCATATTGTATTCTTCAAGATAAGGTGTTGCGCCCAATTTAGACAGCAGCAATAACTGTGAGGGGGTCCCACTTCCTTATATTGTAATACTGGATAAACAAACAGACTGCGCTTGTCAAAAATGGATAATATATGAAAGCTTTAATATGGTTGTCAGGTGCACAACCCAAATAAATATGCATGCAAAGGAAGCAATTTTCCTGTAAAAACTGTTATAAAATCAATGTGGTGGTATTTCCTGAGGTAGCAGGATAATAGGGTCTTTAGTCCTATTAGGATTTGTTGGACACAGAAGTTCTGTTCTCAAATATGACACTATAGATGTCTAATTCCGTGTCTAAATAGTAGTTTATATGGAGGTCTCCAGAGGTGTAACCACGGCCGGCCTTTGACCTGAGCGACCGGTGCGATCGCTCAGGGCGCCGGCTTCCAGGGGGCGCTCCTGCCGCCTGTGTTTTAATGAGGAGCTGCGGCCCCGGCTGGGTCCGTCTTGCTCCACCCCCTGGTACCGCTGCTGGGGGGCAAAGTTGACAAACATGCTGCCCGTGATAGAGGGGGAGCCGCGGGGAGGGCAGCCCAACCTCTCTCTCCCTCCCTTCCTCTCCGGGCCGCCCTCCGTGCTCCCCCCTCCGATGTAGCAGAGAGAACAACTCACCTTCCTCCCTGGTTCCGATCGCCGGCGCCTCTCACTTGCCGCTGGTCTCCTCTTCTACACTGATGCACACTAAACTTCCTGCTTAACAGGAAGTTTAGTGTGCATCAGTGACAATGTAGAAGAGGAGACCAGCGGCAAGTGAGAGGCGCCGGCGATCGGAACCAGGGAGGAAGGTGAGTTGTTCTCTCTGCTACATCGGAGGGGGGAGCACGGAGGGCGGCCCGGAGAGGAAGGGAGGGAGAGGTCGGGCTGCCCTCCCCGCGGCTCCCCCTCCACTATGAGGGGGAGGGGCACCTACCTATCTAATCTATACTGGGGGCAGAAACCTATCTAATCTATACTGGGGGCACCTACCTATGTAATCTATACTGGGGGCAGAAACCTATCTAATCTATACTGGGGGCAGCAACCTATCTAATCTATACTGGGGGCACCTACCTATCTAACCTATACTGGGGGGGCAGCTACTTATCTAATCTATACTGGGGGAAGCTACCTATCTAATCTATACTGGGGGCAGCAACCTATCTAATCTATACTGGGGGCAGCAACCTATCTAATCTATACTGGGGGAAGCAACCTATCTAATCTATACTGGGGGCAGCTACCTATCTAACCTATACTGGGGGCACCGCACCTACCTATCTAATCTATACTGGGGGGAGCTACCTATCTAGCCAATACTGGGGGCACCTACCTATCTAACCTATACTGGGGGCACCTACCTATCTAACCTATACTGGGGGCAGCTACCTATCTAATCTATACTGGGGGCAGCTACCTATCTAATCTATACTGGGGGCAGCTACCTATCTAATCTATACTGGGGGCAGCAACCTATCTAATCTATACTGGGGGCACCTACATATCTAATCTATACTGGGGGAGCTACCTATCTAGCCAATACTGGGGGCACCTACCTATCTAACCTATACTGGGGGCAGCTACCTATCTAATCTATACTGGGGGCAGCTACCTATCTAATCTATACTGGGGGCAGCTACCTATCTAATCTATACTGGGGGCAGCTACCTATCTAATCTATACTGGGGGCAGCAACCTATCTAATCTATACTGGGGGCAGCTACCTATCTAACCTATACTGGGGGCACCTACCTATGGTAGATCCCCCCCCCCCTTAGTGTATATAGGCTACTAGTCTCGTAGATGTAGGCAGATTCCCCCTTTAGTGTATATAGGCTACTGGTCTCGCAGTCGCAGATCCCCTTTTAGTGTGTTTAGGCAGCAGATTCCACCCCCCCCCCATTAGTGTATGTGTGTGGTGCGCTCACACACAGAGAGGATGAATTGGGGGGGGGGGGGGGGGCGCCAAAATCTGGTTATGCTCAGGGCGCTGTGAAACCTAAGGCCGGCCCTGGGTGTAACATCCAGTTATATGCACTTTGGTATAATAGAGTAATCTCACCCTCTGTGGTTTTCAATCCAGGAGCAAATGTTATCTTCAGAGGAGCCGCTCAATCTCACCCGCCCCGGCCGGCGGTAGAGTGAGAGAGACTGGACTACTGCTAGATAGCGTGCAGTGTCGGGCAAGGGTGCCCGGCTCCCGGGGGAATCCAAGTGGCGTGGATGATAGCAGCCTTCAGCTGGTCGGGCTTCCGTCCTTCGCTAGCAGTGTTGCAGCACGGAACTCCGACACGCCTCCTTCCCCTATGCGGCGTGAAGCATGAAGTGCTCCAAAATCTCCTGATAGCTAGCTGCATTGACCCTGCTCTTAATAAAACACAGTGGACCAACACCAGCAGCTGACATGGCACCTCAGACCATCACTGACTGTGGGTACTTGACACTGGACTTCAGGCATTTTGGCATTTCCCTCTCCCCAGTCTTCCTCCAGACTCTGGCACCTTGATTTATGAATGACATGTAAAAGTTGCTTTCATCCGAAAAAGGTACTTTGGACCACTGAGCAACAGTCCAGTGCTGCTTCTCTGTAGCCAAGGTCAGGAGCTTCTGCTGCTGTTTCTGGTTCAAAAGTGGGTTCATGCTTCCATCTGCTGAAAAGCTTTATGGAGATGAAGATTTTATTTTTCAGCACGACCTGGCACCTGCTCACAGTGCCAAAACCACTGGTAAATGGTTTACTGACCATGGTATTACTGTGCTCAATTGGCCTGCCAACTTTCCTGACCTGAACCCCATAGAGAATCTGTGGGATATTGTGAAGAGAAAGTTGAGAGACGCAAGACCCAACACTCTGGATGAGCTTAAGGCCGCTATCGAAGCATACTGGGCCTCCATAACACCTGATCAGTGCCTCAGGCTGATTGCCTCCATGCCACGCCTCATTGAAGCAGTCATTTCTGCAAAAGGATTCCCGACCAAGTATTGAGTGCATAACTGAACATAATTATTTGATGGTTGACTTTTTTTGTTTTAAAAAACACTTTTCTTTTATTGGTCGGATGAAATATGCTAATTTTTTGAGATAGGAATTTAGGGTTTTCGTGAGCTGTATGCCAAAATCATCAATATTAAAACAATAAAAGTCTTGAACTACTTCAGTTGTGGGTATTTGAATCTAAAATATATGAAAGTCTAATGTTTATCAGTACATTACAAAAAATAATGAACTTTATCACAATATGATAATTTTTTGAGACGATCCTGTATATTGCTGTGGCTTCTGCGCTGTTCTCACAATTGTATTACTCTGCAGGGACAGAGCCTGTTTCAGCAGATGCGGCACATGGAAGCTTTGGAGTGCTTCACTCGTGCCTCTGAGCTGCAGCCACAATACAGACATTACCGTATGCGCAGGTAAGATAGTTTAGCTCATGTATAGCAACAAGTTTAAAGTGTAACTCCGGACTACAAATCACCTGTAAGGAGGATGACAAATTGTCATCTCTTCAGGAAAGCACCTGTTAGGTTCCAATACAGTTGGAGCCTTTGAAATTGGATGTTGTAATTTAGGGCCGGTTTCCACTACTTCAGTGATGCGATGCGGCTACCTAGCCGCATCTCATCACTTCCGCCGGTGCGGAAGTCAATTGATCTCCCGATGCGCATCTCCTGATGCGGAAGTCAGTTGAGGAGAGGGGATGCGGCTGCGGCTGGATGCGGCCGTGTGATAATCTGTAGCATGCTGCAGATTCTCATATCGCTCCGCACCGCTCCGCACAACATGCACGCAGTGGAAACTCTTCCATTGCCGTGCATGTTTCAGGACACCTATGTTGGCGCATCACACCGCTCCTAGTGGAAACGGGCCCTTAGGTTACCCTGTGTAAGTACAGCCGTCAGTTACTGTTAAAAGTCATTATCATAATTATTTAATATTCCTATGGTTTTGGGATGTGGGAGGAAACCTGAGGAGCCAGAACTGCAAGGCGAGAGTGCTATCCACTACACCACCAGGAAAGTAAGAGCTGAAACACATTATGGGGCCTTGAGCAAAACACCGCATTGCTTATTAAAGAGGACAAACACAGTAACAATACTTACAGTGAACTCTGTGTATGGCTGCCATAAGGATTAGACAGACAAGCTGTTACACATATAAGATCCAAGTACATACAGTGGTGGGAAAAACGATTTGCCCCCTTCCTGATTTCTTATTCTTTTGCATGTTTGTCACACTTAAATGTTTCTGCTCATCAAAAACCGTTAACTATTAGTCAAAGATAACATAATTGAACACAAAATGCAGTTTTAAATGATGGTTTTTATTATTTAGTGAGAAAAAAAACTTCAAATCTACATGGCCCTGTGTGAAAAAGTAATTGCCCCCCTTGTTAAAAAATAACTTAACTGTGGTTTATCACACCTGAGTTCAATTTCTGTAGTCACCCCCAGGCCTGATTACTGCCACACCTGTTTCAATCAAGAAATCACTTAAATATGAGCTATCTGACACAGAGAAGTAGACCAAAAGCACCTCAAAAGCTAGACATCATGCCAAGATCCAAAGAAATCCAGGAACAAATGAGAACAAAAGTACTGTAATTGAGATCTATTAGTCTGGTAAAGGTTATAAAGACATTTCTAAAGCTTTGGGACTCCAGCGAACCACAGTGAGAGCCATTATCCACAAATGGCAAAAACATGGAACAGTGATGAACCTTCCCAGGAGTGGCCAGCCGACTAATATTACCCCAAGAGCGCAGAGAAAACTCATCCGAGAGGCCACAAAAGACCCCAGGACAACATCTAAAGAACTGCAGGCCTCACTTGCCTCAATTAAGGTCAGTGTTTACGACTCCACCATAAGAAAGAGACTGGGCAAAAACGTCCTGCATGGCAGATATCCAAGGCGCAAACCACTTTTAAGCAAAAAAAACATTAAGGCTCGTCTCAATTTTGCTAAAAAAAACCATCTCAATGATTGCCAAGACTTTTGGGAAAATACCTTGTGCACCGACGAGACAAAAGTTGAACTTTTTGGAAGGTGCGTGTCCCGTTACATCTGGCGTAGAAGTAACACAGCATTTCAGCAAAAGAACATCATACCAACAGTAAAATATGGTGGTGGTAGTGTGATGGTCTGGGCAGGGGCGTTTCTAGGGTCCTTGGAGATCGGGGGCACCTGTGGGCACCAGTTGGGGAGGTATATGCGGCGCGCAAAGCGCGTCGTGGCAAAAATGGGCGTGGCCATGAGGTGAGTGGGTGTGGCCATGGGCGGGGCCAAATGCACATGAACTTAGCAGCGGTGTAAGCTACAGATAACGGGCCTGCCCATCGAAATATTGGATGGAGCCCCCTGTCCTTTATTTAGATAATTTACAATCAGTATAGGCATAGATCAAAGATGTATACGCACATACAATTTTGATTGGTCAATCACTGACCCCCAATTTTACCACCCCCGTGCAGTAAGTGGGCCAACAGACAATGAATTTTATGAACAGAGCTAAAATTGGCTAATCAAAATTGTATGTGTGTACCAGGCTTTACAGCTAATACTGTACATACTGAAAGTAGCAGGGATCAGCATACAATATAGCTGATTTACAATCAGTAAAGGCACAGAGTAACACCTTACACTGTACACACTGGAGGTAAATCAGCACACAGTGCAGGCACTAGAGAACAGCGTATACTGTACATACTGTAGGCAGCAGAATTCAGCACACTGCAGCTAGCGTGCCAAAAATATGAGGATCACGTTGTGTGGCGTGCTTATCGCGCTGCACCGAAGAATGGGTGGGCCATGGACCAGAATATAGGTGTGGTAACGGGTGGAGACAAATTTACATGAACCTAGCAATGGTGGGACATTAGATTATGACAGTGGTGGCGAACCTTTTGGAGGCCGAGTGCCCAAACTGCAACCCAAAAGTCACTTATCTATCGCAAAGTGGCAACAGCAATTTAAACTAAATACTGTACAAACGTTTTAACTCATACATGAACATTATGGAAAATCCAAGTTGAAAATAAACTGTGAAGATAAACAATTTCATCCATCCTACTCCTGAAAAATGTATTCAATTTTTTAGAACCTCCCAGTTTTATTTTCAGTTTTAAAAAGCTAAAAAAGTAGGTTTAATGCTATTGTCTCATATGATAAGAAAAACAAAAGTTTGCTTTCCAAAAGCAGAAAGAATTTGCGATAATTCAGGTTGGAGTGAGCTCGAGATGTCTCCCAGGCACCACTGCTGAATATATGCAAATTAACCATTGTACCCTTAGAAGCTAAACACACCTCCAGAACCGCTGGAATGCAATGATGTGTCAGCTTGTTAATATGTACAGAGCCATAATAATCCAACATGCATACAGACTGTTTCGGATTGTTTGATCCTCATCAGTGCATGGCATGGATTAATTTGGCTCTATGGAGTAGGGCTTGTAAATCCGAGAGGCACAGACTAACCAGCAAGCTCATGATAAGGATTCAGCTTTTCCCATAGTCTCGCAGTTAACAATCATGTGACCCCCAACAAGACAAATTCAGCAATCATAAGGCCCCCAACAAATCATGAGGCCCCCAACAAGACAAATTCAGCAATCATGAGGCCTCCAACAAATCATGAGGCCCCCAACAAGACAAATTCAGCAATCATGAGGCCCCCAACAAATCATGAGGCCCCCAACAAGACAAATTCAGCAGCCACGAGGCACATAAATAGACAGCATTTCACATAAATAGGCAGAATGCCCCCTTAATATGGTAGTCCCCCAAGTTAGGTAGTGAGTGACAGGGACCCCCAGGTTAGCTAGTGAGTGACAGGCGCCTCCAGTTAGGTAGTGAGTGACAGGGACCCCAATAGTGAGTGACAGGGAGCCCCTTTAGGTAGTGAGTGAGTGCCAGGGAGCCCCTTTAGGCAGTGAGTGAGTGCCAGGGAGCCCCTTCAGGCAGTGAGTGAGTGCCAGGGAGCTCCTTCAGGCAGTGAGTGAGTGCCAGGGAGCCCCTTCAGGCAGTGAGTGAGTGCCAGGGAGCCCCTTTAGGCAGTGAGTGAGTGACAGGGAGGCCCTTTAGGTAGTGAGTGAGTGACAGGGAGGCCCTTTAGGTAGTGAGTGAGTGACAGGGAGGCCCTTTAGGTAGTGAGTGAGTGACAGGGAGCCCCATTAGGTAGTGAGTGAGTGACAGGGAGCCCCATTAGGGAGTGAGTGAGTGCCAGGGAACCCCTTTAGGTAGTGAGTGAGTGCCAGGGAGCCCCTTTAGGTAGTGAGTGAGTGACAGGGAGCCCCTTTAGGCAGTGAGTGAGTGACAGGGAGCCCCTTTAGGCAGTGAGTGAGTGACAGGGAGCCCCTTTAGGTAGTGAGTGAGTGCCAGGGAGCCTTTTTAGGTAGTGAGTGAGTGCCAGGGAGCACCTTTAGGAAGTGAGTGAGTGACAGGGAGCCCCATTAGGCAGTGAGTGAGTGACAGGGAGCCCTTTAGGCAGTGAGTGAGTGACAGGGAGCACCTTTAGGTAGTGAGTGCCAGGGAGCCCCTTTAGGCAGTGAGTGAGTGCCAGGGAGCCCCTTTAGGTAGTGAGTGAGTGACAGGGAGGCCCTTTAGGTAGCGAGTGAGTGCCAGGGAGCCCCTTTAGGTAGTGAGTGAGTGCCAGGGAGCCTCTTTAGGTAGTGAGTGAGTGACAGGGAGCCCCTTTAGGAAGTGAGTGAGTGACAGGGAGCCCCTTTAGGCAGTGAGTGAGTGACAGGGAGGCCCCTTTAGGAAGTGAGTGAGTGACAGGGAGGCCCTTTAGGTAGTGAGTGAGTGACAGGGAGGCCCCCCCTCTAGCCGCCGCTCCCCCCTCACCTGCCAGTGTATTCAGACGTCAGGATCAGCGGCGACCCGACCAGTACTAGCGGGCGCCGGACGCACCCGCTCGATATGCGGAAGTGATGTCACTTCCGCATATCAGTGCGGGCGCTGGGTCCTAGCACCTGCACGATTGGTCGCCCACTCGCCGCCTGATCCTGAGGTCTGAGTGACGCGGCGGCGGTGGCTGGATGGAGCCGCTGACAAAGGGGGTGGCGGCGCGAAGAGATCTGTGGCACCCCAGGACAGATTGGGGGCACGTGCCCCCCCAAAATAGGGCTAGCGACGCCCCTGGGTCTGGGGTTGTTTTGCTGCTTCAGGACCTGGAAGGCTTGCTGTGATAGATGGAACCATGAATTCTACTGTCTACCAAAAAATCCTGAAGGAGAATGTCCGGCCATCTGTTTGTCAACTCAAGCTGAAGCGATCTTGGGTGCTGCAGCAGGACAATGACCCAAAACACACCAGCAAATCCACCTCTGAATGGCTGAAGAAAAACAAAATGAAGACTTTGGAGTGGCCTAGTCAAAGTCCTGACCTGAATCCTATTGAAATGTTGTGGCATGACCTTCAAAAGGCGGTTCATGCTAGAAAACCCTCAAATAAAGCTGAATTACAACAATTCTGCAAAGATGAGTGGGCCAAAATTCCTCCAGAGCGCTATAAAAGACTTGTTGCAAGTCATGGCAAATGCTTGATTGCAGTTATTGCTGCTAAGGGTGGCCCAACCAGTTATTAGGTTCAGGGGGCAATTTCTTTTTCACACAGCTCCATGTAGGTTTTGAGTTTTTTATCTCACTAAATAATAAAAAACATCATTTAAAACTGCATTTTGTGTTCAATTATGTTATCTTTGACTAATAGTTAACGGTTTTTGATGAGCAGAAACATTTAAGTGTAATAAACATGCAAAAGAATAGGAAATCAGGAAGGGGGCAAATAGTTTTTCACACCACTGTATGCAAGCAATAAAATATGGTGCGCATAAGGCGAGCCCCTCGACTTACGAACACCCAACTTACGAACGACCGCCGATATGAACAGCATGGATTATCTGTTTCCATGGAAACAAGTAAAAAAAAAATTCAAATCAAACTTGTATTTTTTGAGAAAATCAATTTACTCGAACACGGCTTGACCGATTTGAACGAAACTTGGTATACAGATCCCTTACTACCTGGGATGATATGTTCTGGGGGTCTCGCATCCCCCCTGCACACCTGGGCAGAGCTACAAACAGCAAATCAGATTCCACCCATTCATGTCAATGGAAAAAATGTAAAAGGCTGCCATTCTCACAGTAATCAAGCCAGAGTCCCCACACTTGGCACAGTTGGTCACTTGGTGACCGAGGTTACAAATCCAGGAAAAGTGGGAGGAGCTTAAAACAGCCAATCAAAATTCAGCCATTCATTTTTTATTGTAAAATGTAAACTGCAGCCATTCTTAGATTGTTAATCGCAAGGTTCTTAAACTTGCCACAGTCGGTCACTGGGTGAATGAGATTAAGAGTCAAGAAAGTGGGTGGAGCCTACACCAGCCAATCAAAATTCACCTATTGGTTTTCAAGGGGAATATTTAAACTGCTGCCATTATTACACTGTTAATGGCAGAGGCTTCAAACTTGCTACAGTCGGACATTGGGTGACTGGGGTTCAAATTCACTAAAGGCAGGGGTGCCCACACTTTTTTGACTCGCGAGCTACTTTTAAATTTCCCGAGCTCAAGAGATCTACCAACATTTAAAATAGCCAGGTATAGCTGCCCTTAATATAGATAGCTAGGCAATTTTTCCCCAATATAGATAGCTAGGCATAGGTCCCCCCCATATAGCTAGGCATAGGTGCCCCCCATATAGATAGCTAGGCATAGGTGTCCCCCACATAGATAGCTAGGCATAGGTTTCCACCCACATATAGATAGCTATGTATAGGTGCCCCCCACATATAGATAGCTAGGCATATATGCCCCCCACGTAGATAGCTAGGCATAGGTTCCCCCCACATATGGATAGCTAGGTAAACGTGCCCCCCATATATATATAGGTAGCTAGGCATATGTGCCTTCCATAAAGATAGTTAGGCATATGTGCCTGCCATAAAGATAGTTCGGCTCCCTCCCTCCACCAGGCGCTGGTCTCATCCACCCCCCTTCACTCACCCTGCATGCCCAGAGGAGCATGCAGCACTGAGACATCTGATAGCGGCGAACAGCAGTGGAGAGGAGAGCGGAGGGTAATGGCGTGTATACAGGCAAAGCACTTCCTGTATACACGTCCTCACCCACGGCTCTCCTCTCCACTGCGGTCACGCAAGGCATGCAGGGTCAGCGACGGAGATCCAGGCGACACATTGAGGACTGGAGAGCGGCAGGCCAGACAAAGGAAGTGGGAGAGCTGGGGAGGAAGGAGGTGGGTGGGACGCGGCTCTTCCATTGCACCCATTGGCTGTGTGCTGCTCTGCATAGGGCAGCAGAGCAGCACAATCAGACGGTACGCCAGCGCTGCATATAGTCAGCGTCTGGCGTACTATTTTAAAATGCCGACGCGATCTACCCAGCAGTCCTTCGCGATCTACTGGTAGATCGCGATCGACGTATTGGGCAGCCCTGACTAAAGGGATGGGGCCACAAACAGCCAATCAGATTTCTTTGCTGGATAAACTGCTTCCATTCACACATTTTTGATGCCAGGAAAATTAAAGCTCACAAACTTGGTCATTGAGTGACTGTGTGTCAAGGTTACAAAAAAGTGGGTGGAGCCAAAAACAAATTTCACTGGTGAAATATAAACTGCAGCCATGCTTACACTGTTAATGGCAGGGTTCTCAAAGTTTGCACAGTTGGTCACTGGGTGACTGGGATTAACATTCAGGAAAATGGGTGGAGCCTACAACAGCCAATCACAATTGACCTGTTGATTTTCAAGGGGAATATTTAAATGCTCCTATTCTTACACTGTTAATAGCTGTTAATAGCAGATGCCTCAAACCTGGTACAGTTGGTCACTGAGTGACTGGGGTTCAAATTCAGAAAGGGGCGGAGCAACAAACAGCCAATCAGATTTGATTTATTTCAAAGGGAATATACAAATGATTGATACCAAGGACCCCAAACCTCGTAATTGAGTGACTATATGTCAAGGTTAGAAAAAGTGGGCGGCACCAACAACTTCATTTTTTACATGGAAAAATATAAACTGCAACCATTCTTACACTGTTAATGGCAGGGCTCCCAAACTTGACACAGGTGGCCACTGGGTGACTGGGATTAATATTAAGAAAGTGGGTGGAGCCTACTACAGCCAATCAAAATTCACCTATTGATTTTCAAGGGTAATATTTACATTGCTACCATTCTTACACTGTTAATGGCATAGGCCTCAGACCTGATGCAGACAGTCATTGGGTGACTGGGGTCCAAATTCACTGAAGGGGATGGAGCCACAAACGGCCAATCAGATTTGTTAGATTGATTTCAGCCATTCTGTTATTGGCAGGGATCTCAAACTTCACACAGTTGGTCACTGGATGACTGGGATTAATATTCAGGAAAGTGGGTGGAGCCTACAACAGCCAATCAAAATTCACCTATTGATTTTCAAGGGGAATATTTACATTGCTGCCATTCTTAAACTCTTAATGGCAGATGCCTCAAATCTGGAAAACAGTCAGTCACTGGGAGACTTGTGTTTAAATTCTGAAAAGGCTGCAGGCTACAAACAGCCAATCAGCTTTGTTTAATTTCAATGGAAAAATTCAACTTATTGATGCCAATGACCCCAAAGCTCATAAACTTGGTTATTGAGTGACTGTATGTCAAGGTTAGAAACATCCAAAAACAACTAACTTTTTACATGGGAAAATATAAACTGCAGCCATTCTTACACTGTTAATGGCAGGGTTCTCAAACTTGACACAGTTGGTCACTGGGTGACTGGGATTAATAATCAGAAAATTAGGTGGCGCCTTTTTTTTTTTTTTTTAATAGAAGGGATATTTAATTTTTAACACAAGTCTTTTGAGAACTGGCGAAAAGTTGACCAGCAGTTTCACACCCGACTGCTGCAGCTTTAGATTTTTTTTTTTTTTTTATGTCAAAAATCTTCCTTCACAGGGGTGAAGAAAACTGTGCAAAGTCGCCCAGTAACAAACTTTGCACAGTTTGTTACTGGGTGACTTGGATTAATATTCAGAAAAGTGGGTGGAGCCTTAAAAAGCTAATCAATATTCACCTGTTGATTTTCAAGAGAAATATTAAAATTACTGCCATTCTTGCGCTGTTAATGGCACAAGCCTCAAGCCTGGTACAGTTGGTTGGGTCACTGGGGTTCAAATTCAGAAAATGGGTACGGAGCCACAAACAGCCAATTAGATTTATTTTCATTGATGCCAAGGACCTAAAAGCTCACATACTTGGTCATTGAGTGACTGTGTGTCCAGGTTACAAAAAGTGGGGAGAGCCAAAAAAAATTAATTGGGAAAATATAAACTGCAGGCCTTTTTACACTGTTAATGGCAGGGTTTTCAAACTTTGCCCAGATGGTCACTGGGTGAATGAGATTAATATTCAGGGAAGTGGTTGGAGCCTATTATAGCCAATCAAAATTCACCTGTTGATTTTCAAGGGGAATATTTAAATTGCTATAGTTGGTCAATGAGTGACTGGGGTCCAAACGCTGGAGAGTTGCGGAGTCACAAACCATTAATCTGATTTATTTAATTGATACAAATTATTGATGCCAACGCTCACAAACTTGGTCGTTGAGTGTTTGTGTGTTAGGGTTAGAAAAAGTGGGTGGAGCCAACTCCAGCCAAATACATACCCGGGCAACGCCGGGTCATCAACTAGTAACATACATAAAATGTTTCTTTAATCTCAATTGATTATGTAAAAACAGCTGTTACTTTCCAGACGACCCCCATAGATATCTGTAGACAACCCAGCCGCACAGTACAGCCAGCACAGTAGCAATACGTTTATTATTCCAGTGACTACAACAAACAGACAGCTCAGTACATGCTTATAATTATGGGATGGTTTTGCACTCCTTGAGCCTTGCAAATAAGCACAAGTGAGGAGCTCAGACACAAAGGATCAGGAGAAAGATGCCTTGTAACATAGAGTATGCAAAAAGGTTGGCATGCTCTTGTCTATCAAGTATGAAAATGTATTACAAAACCTTTACTTTATGTCATGATCGCTTCTGCAGCATGTACTGCTGGCTGCAGAGGTACTGCAGCCAAGCAGTTCTGATTCCTTCAAGAAAAACAAAAACAAAAATAAAAAAAACAAAAATAAAAACAAAAATAAAAAAAACAAAAATTTGCTTTCCTAAAACAGAAAGAATTTGCGATAATTCAGGTTGGAGTGAGCTTGAGATGTCTCCCAGAGCACCACTGCTGCTGAATATATGCAAATTAACCATTGTACCCTTAGAAGCTAAACACACCTCCAGAACCGCTGGATTGCAATGATGTGTCAGCTTGTTAAATTGTACAGAGCCATAATAATCCAACATGCATACAGACTGTTTCGGATTGTTTGATCCTCATCAGTGCATGGCATGGATTAATTTGGCTCTATGGAGTAGGGCTTGTAAACCGAGAGGTACAGACTAACCAGCAAGCTCATGGTGACCCAGAACTCATTGGAGTGTGTAAGGGACTACAATGGTCCTAAAAGCCCCCTTACTAAGATGTTAAGAAAAACAAAAATTTGCTTTCCTAAAACAGAAAGAATTTGCGATAATTCAGGTTGGAGTGAGCTCGAGATGTCTCCCAGAGCACCACTGCTGAATATATGCAAATTAACCATTGTACCCTTAGAAGCTAAACACACCTCCAGAACCGCTGGATTGCAATGATGTGTCAGCTTGTTAAATTGTACAGAGCCATAATAATCCAACATGCATACAGACTGTTTCGGATTGTTTGATCCTCATCAGTGCATGGCATGGATTAATTTGGCTCTATGGAGTAGGGCTTGTAAACCGAGAGGTACAGACTAACCAGCAAGCTCATGGTGACCCAGAACTCATTGGAGTGTGGAAGGGACTACAATGGTCCTAAAAGCCCCCTTACTAAGATGTTAAGAAAAACAAAAATTTGCTTTCCTAAAACAGAAAGAATTTGCGATAATTCAGGTTGGAGTGAGCTCGAGATGTCTCCCAGAGCACCACTGCTGAATATATGCAAATTAACCATTGTACCCTTAGAAGCTAAACACACCTCCAGAACCGCTGGATTGCAATGATGTGTCAGCTTGTTAAATTGTACAGAGCCATAATAATCCAACATGCATACAGACTGTTTCGGATTGTTTGATCCTCATCAGTGCATGGCATGGATTAATTTGGCTCTATGGAGTAGGGCTTGTAAACCGAGAGGTACAGACTAACCAGCAAGCTCATGGTGACCCAGAACTCATTGGAGTGTGTAAGGGACTACAAAGGATCAGGAGACACACTCCAATGAGTTCTGGGTCACCATGAGCTTGCTGGTTAGTCTGTACCTCTCGGTTTACAAGCCCTACTCCATAGAGCCAAATTAATCCATGCCATGCACTGATGAGGATCAAACAATCCAAAACAGTCTGTATGCATGTTGGATTATTATGGCTCTGTACAATTTAACAAGCTGACACATCATTGCAATCCAGCGGTTCTGGAGGTGTGTTTAGCTTCTAAGGGTACAATGGTTAATTTGCATATATTCAGCAGTGGTGCTCTGGGAGACATCTCGAGCTCACTCCAACCTGAATTATCGCAAATTCTTTCTGTTTTAGGAAAGCAAATTTTTGTTTTTCTTAACATCTTAGTAAGGGGGCTTTTAGGACCATTGTAGTCCCTTACACACTCCAATGAGTTCTGGGTCACCATGAGCTTGCTGGTTAGTCTGTACCTCTCGGTTTACAAGCCCTACTCCATAGAGCCAAATTAATCCATGCCATGCACTGATGAGGATCAAACAATCCGAAACAGTCTGTATGCATGTTGGATTATTATGGCTCTGTACAATTTAACAAGCTGACACATCATTGCAATCCAGCGGTTCTGGAGGTGTGTTTAGCTTCTAAGGGTACAATGGTTAATTTGCATATATTCAGCAGTGGTGCTCTGGGAGACATCTCGAGCTCACTCCAACCTGAATTATCGCAAATTCTTTCTGTTTTAGGAAAGCAAATTTTTGTTTTTCTTAACATCTTAGTAAGGGGGCTTTTAGGACCATTGTAGTCCCTTACACACTCCAATGAGTTCTGGGTCACCATGAGCTTGCTGGTTAGTCTGTACCTCTGGATGACTTCAGTATAAAGGTTTGCTTCCTGCAAGCGTGCTCCGCCCATCATAGTTTCAGTCAGTCTAGGCTGTTACTGGGTCTCTGAACACTGTGAAATTTAGTTCCTTGTATTGTTACTTTCTAGTTCAGTTTCTTGTGGAGTTACGTTATATATTTCCCAAGGGGACATATATACGTACTCCTTCTAGTATAGAGTTGTAGTATTGTATTTCCTAGCTTATTATTATTATTATTATTTATTGTATTTATAAAGCGCCAACATATTACGCAGCGCTGGACAATAAATATATACAATGCTACAAGGATGACATACATAGGGTTATACACATAGAACAAAGTTATACATGCAAATTGTACAAAATACATGATCATGCAATATGGGCTGGTTAGGTAGGCCCAGTAATACATGTACAGGCTGTCATAGGACAGGAGCACATGATCCTGTAGATTACACTAGGGAGTGGAGGACCCTGCCAGAGGCTTACAATCTAAAGGGAGGGGTGGAAACACTAGGTGGGGCTGTTAAATATTCCTTAGAGAGGTACTGTGTGGTAGGAGGTGGGTAGGCTATCATAAAGAGGTGGGTTTTGAGGGCTTGCTTGAATGTGTTGAAAGAGGGAGAAAGTCTGATGAGTGGTGGAAAGGCATTCCAGAGGGTGGGGGCAGCTCTTGAGAAATCCTGCAGGCGGGCATGGGAGTGTGAAATGCGTGGGGTGGTAAGGCGAAGGTCGTTGGAGGAACGGAGGCAGCGACCTGGTGTATACCTGTGAACAAGCTCCGAGATGTAGGTAGGGCAGGTTTTGTGCACAGATTTATACGCCAGGCATAGAATCTTAAAACTTATCCTGAAACGGATAGGGAGTCAGTGCAGGGATTCACAAAGGGGAGATGTGGATGCAGAGCGGTGCGAAGAATGGATGAGTCTTGCAGCCGCGTTCATCACTGATTGAAGGTGGGCAGTGCGTTTCAGGGGGAGGCCAGAAAGGAGGGAGTTACAGTAATCAAGGCGGGAGATGATGAGGGCATGGATGAGCAGTTTGGTCGTGTCCGGTGTTAAGAAGGGGCGGATCTTGGAGATATTACGGAGGTGGAAATTGCAGGCTCTGGTGATGTTTTGGATGTGTGGGATGAAGGAGAGGTCAGAGTCCAAGGTGACACCCAGACAGCGGGCCTGGGAGGTAGGGAGAATGGTTGTGTTGTCGATTGTGAGGTGGAAATCTGGGAGGGGTGCAGCAGCATGGGGTGGAAAGATCAGGAGCTCAGTTTTGTCTAGGTTAAGCTTTAGGAACCTAGCTGACATCCAGGAGGAGATTGCTGAGAGACACGAGGAGACCTTGTTTATGGTGGTAGATGAGAGATCGGGGGTATGGAGGTAAATCTGAGTGTCATCTGCATAAAGGTGGTAATTGAAGCCCAGGGAGGAGATAAGCTTGCCAATTGAGGAAGTGTATATGGAGAAAAGAAGGGGGCCTAGAACAGAGCTTAGTTGCTGTATTGCTTCAGATCTAGCTAGTCTTCCTGATTTATGTTATATATTGGTTTATCGCCAATATATACATATTCTAGTCAGCGTTGGTTATTTTGCTAGGCTTGCGTCATATATTGGTTCTTTGCCAATATATACGCATACTAGCGCGTTTGTTATTTTCCATATTGCGTTCGCGGATTATTATATCACATTGATAGCTGTAATTGTAAATTCTTTGTGATACTATTGTGTGAATTATCTGTGCTCTTGTACTCTGCTTTGTGGGTTGCGCGAATCTCCTGCGAAGGAGCGGCGAATCCTTCCAGTCCTGTTCTTGCGAAGTAGGCCATCGCTACGGTCGCGATTGGCTGCTTCATTCCAGTCTGTTCTGTCTGTGGATGCTTGCTGTCACTGTGGCAGTGACTAGTTTAGCAAGCATTCATTCTGTCTAGTCTTGTAGGTTGCACAATCTCCCGCGAAGGAGTAGCGAACCTTTCCAGTCCTGTCCTTGTGAGGTAGCCATTGCTGCAGCTGCTATTCTGTCTTATATCTGTCTGTATGTTTGCTATCGCAAAAGTAGCGCAACATTGCACTGCACTGCCATTGCGTATTTTATGGAAGCCCAGAGCTGCAGTTGCTCTGGGCAGCCTGTGTGGCCTCTTCCATTATCCTGCTCTTAGCCTATTTGCTTTGGGTGGTCAGAAAGTATGCCCCCCCAGCATTACATTATGATGGGCCAAATACAAAATCAAAGGGAGGAGGCTTCTGACACCGTGTATTATGGCTCCCTGTCTTTTAGAAAATTTGAAAAGCTTGGCCCTGAAATTGCAGACAAATTTATACCAGAACTGGTTAGATCTGTGGCAAATCCAGATTTTCGAAATTCTGCAATTTCTACCTGGGCTGATCAGATCGTTTGCACTCTTTTTAATGGCAAACTTTTTGATTGGGCTGTTGATGTTCTGGATCACACTCATTTGAGACAAAAGCCTCTGGAATTCATAGCTTTTGTGATTCACAACTGGTTATGCATAAATTCATTGCCATTTCCTCTTAATGAACTCCTGACTAGTCAATCAAATGTTCCTTCAGCAGCAGTTAAAAGCAATCCGTATGCAGCAAAGTCTAAAGCCTTGCATAAGACTACGCGTCAGACAATGTCATTAGCTGATAATGAAATGCAATTGTCTTTCAGGGGAGTCAAATGGACCTATGAAACTACAGGCCCATACAGACGTCGGATTTTTCAGAACGACGGGTCGTTTGAACGTCCCGTCGTTCAGCCGTCCGCACGCCAATTCGGGCGTGTGTACAGACTGTCGTTCGCGTGATAAGACTGAGTCTCAGTCTTATCATGCGAACGACAGTCTGTACACACGCCCGATTTGGCGTGCGGACGACTGAACGACGGGACGTTCAAACGACCCGTCGTCCGGAAAAATCCGACGTCTGTATGTGCCTTACCAATGAACTGTCCTTGCTAGCCAGGGAGAATAAAGATTTTTGTTTAAAATAATTGTCTGAATATTCTTATGTGGAAATATTACAGAGCATAGAGCAGATCCAATTGTTTGTACAACAGGGAAAATTTACATCTTCTACAGTTCAACCCCTGTTACAAGTCCTGGAGATTCTTAAGAATAGAAAATACCCTAGTAATGAATCCATCCATGTTCCTGCCTCAGCTGATACCAGGGAAAGCACACTGTCAATTGGAGATGATTCCACTTCTCCTGTAAATGTTCCTGTAATTCCACCTACTAGGTTTGCTCCAGATGCACACCTTGCCTCCCTAACCCGTTACAACGGTGGCAATAAATCTTTTTTGGAATTTTTGCGGAACTGCAAAATTTTGAATTCATGTTCCTTTTTCAGATCAGCTACTGCAGTTCAGCAGAGCAGGTTTATTATCTTGTACCTGCTTGATAGCAAGATGAGAACTTGGGCTGAGGAGCTTGCTGACGAAGATGAGGTTTTTGATGATCCCCTGGAATTTGTTAAATTGATCGCAAAACGTTTTGCGAAAAAATACAAATTCCTACTGATTTGTTTTCTACATCCTGCAAATCATATGATCCAGCAGACACCAATAGAGGCACTACATCATTTCCTGAGTCTCAGCAGTCTAATGTTCTATTACCCAAAGTAAAAGCATATGTGAATCCTATGATAGACAGAATCGCCTGGTATATTAAAGGTGTGAAAAGATCTATGTATGTTCCTGACTCAGATCCGTATGAATGTTTTTTCCTGACACGAGTATGTGGGAACCTCCGTTTAAACAATGGGAGATCGGAAGTCTGGTTGATGAGTTGGACACTGATTGGAAATTGTTTTGAGATTATTATATCGTGAAGAGTGAAGTGTTCTTAAATGGTTGCATTGATTCTATTTGCTCTTTGATTGAAACTGGTGAATGGGAAGACTTGGTGAACCTTGATGTTTGGGAGTTGATTTTGTCTGAATTTCATACATTCCAACCAACTGATACCAGTAAAAGCACATTGTTGGCTGGCGATTGTTCCAGCTTTTCTGAGGTGCAGTGATCGAGCCTGGAGACCTTGAAGCCTTTGTCTCCGAAATTTCCAGCTTCCCAAAGGAGTACGATTTCAGATTCGCAGATTTTGCATTCTGATTCCCCTGACTCAGCACTGTTGGCTGAGTTTTGGGGTGACACAGAGCTTCTGTTATGTGAACCTGATGCTGAAAAATCCTTGCCTTGTCCAGAGTGTTTTTGTGAATTCTCCCTGTGTCATGGATAGCTTAATGATGATTCCCAGCGAAACTGAAGTTTCTGGGTCTTTGCATTCATCAGTGAATGTTCCAGTAAATTCGCCCTGTACCATGAATTGTGCAGTAGACCTCTCCAATGAACCTCAGGTCACAGAATTATTATGCTGTTCAACAGGTGCTTCCATGGTTCTGCCCTGCAATATGGACGGTTCAGTGATCCCGTCCAGTGAAGCTGAGGTTGCAGAGTCTTATGCTTCACCCGGTACTTTGGATACTTCAAACCCTCTAGCAGAGGACTCAGAGGCACTGCTTACCTCAGTGGGTGTTGCAGTAATTTTCACCTGTTTAGCGGCTGTCTTAGAACTACAGTCCACTCTAAATAAACTTGATGAATCTTTGTCCAGTGGAGCATTGTCCTCGTCAGGGGGTATTTTGGATACATTGCCCTGTACACAGTCTGATATTACTGAGGTTGTGGAGTCTCTGTCCAATGTTGTAACAACCGGGGAACTCCAGCCCTGTCCTATGAATGTTTCAGAAGTCTTGCCCTGTAACATGGATAATTCTGATTCTCTGGTAAAAATAAAGGTTTTAGAATTTCAGTCCAGTATGAGTGTTCCTGAAACCCTGCCTTGTATCTCAGAAAATTCTGGTTCTCTGGCCAGTGTGGCAGAGGTTCCAGAGTTCTCTTTCTGTCCAGTGAGTTCCCCAGTTTTGCCTAGTTCAGTGGGAGTTGCTGCAATGCTGACTTGTTTTGCAGCTCTTTTGGAGCTCCATTCCAGTGTACTAGAGGAGTCTCTGTCCAGTCCAGAGGAGGTTGTAAAACCCCTATCTAGTAAAGTGCATACATCAAGATTTGTCCTGTCCTGTAAATGCCCCTGAACATGATTTGTTAATAACCTTGCTAGGATCAGTGACATCTAAGTCTGATCCTGCATCCTGTAGTGAGAGTCCAGTAGCTGGGAAGCCTAGTCGTGGTTATTTTCTGCCCAGTTCTGATTTCGGTCCTATCATGACTGACTCTGAGGTTCGCAGTTCCTTAACATGCCCAGACGTTTCTCTTGTACCAGTGTGCCCAGATGTGCTCGGTGTGCCAGAATGCCCAAGTGTGTCTAGTGTGCCAGCATACTCAGATGCTTCCTTAGTGGAGACATGTTCTGATATTGCCAACCTGCCTGCATGCCCAGAAATGGTTCCTGAAAGTCCTGATCTTGATGTTGGTCTTTGTAACCCAGACTCTGGAATTGCCCTAGGTTCCATAGGGGTTCTTGATAGTTCTCCATGTGAACCTAAGGGACATTATAACCTCTTGAGATCTCTAGGGAACTTCAAAGTGTTCTGGGAGATTTCTGAGGAAACTTGTCTTGGTGCCCTGGACTGGTTCAACAGTGGGCTCTGTGTCGGTAAGGACAGTTCCGGTGGGCATTGTAAAAGGTTTGGCATTCTTGGACAGTCCCTGGAGGGTGATTGGTATCGCTCAGTTTCGGGGGCTTTTTCCTGGAAATCACAGTTCTGATGGGTGTCACACTGGGGCTTGTAGTACTGATGGGCATTGTTCTGTAGGTTCTGGTTCTGATTGGTCCAGTCTTGGGGTGACTGATTCTGGAATTTGGTCTTGTCGGGCTGTCCCGACCTTCACGAATTATCACTTAGATCAGTTTGCTGTTTTTTCTGCATTTGATTTTGTGGTTTGGGTGGTCCAAGAGAATCATGTCAGTTCCTATAGGCGTCTGGAAACGCCTTTAAAGGAGGGGGGTACTGTCATGATCGCTTCTGCAGCATGTACTGCTGGCTGCAGAGGTACTGCAGCCAAGCAGTTCTGATTCCTTTTACATGCATTTGCTAGCATAGTTCTGCATGCATTGCTTGTGATAGTCTGTCAGCTAGGGAATGGTAATCAAGCCAGCCTGTTTGTGACTGATTACCATTCACCTGTGTGGAGATTTGCATCTCTGCTCTCGTTGGATGACTTCAGTATAAAGGTTTGCTTCCTGCAAGCGTGCTCCGCCCATCATAGTTTCAGTCAGTCTAGGCTGTTACTAGGTCTCTGAACACTGTGAAATTTAGTTCCTTGTATTGTTACTTTCTAGTTCAGTTTCTTGTGGAGTTACGTTATATATTTCCCAAGGGGACATATATACGTACTCCTTCTAGTATAGAGTTGTAGTATTGTATTGCCTAGCTTAGTTGCTGTATTGATTCAGATCTAGCTAGTCTTCCTGATTTATGTTATATATTGGTTTATCGCCAATATATACATATTCTAGTCAGCGTTGGTTATTTTGCTAGGCTTGCGTCATATATTGGTTCATTGCCAATATATACGCATACTAGCGTGTTTGTTATTTTCCATATTGCGTTCGCGGATTATTATATCACATTGATAGCTGTAATTGTAAATTCTTTGTGATACTATTGTGTGAATTATCTGTGCTCTTGTACTCTGCTTTGTTTGTTGCGCGAATCTCCTGCGAAGGAGCGGCAAATCCTTCCAGTCCTGTTCTTGCGAAGTAAGCCATCGCTACGGTCGCGATTGGCTGCTTCATTCCAGTCTGTCCTGTCTGTGGATGCTTGCTGTCACTGTGGCAGTGACTAGTTTAGCAAACATTCATTCTGTCTAGTCTTGTAGGTTGCACAATCTCCTGCGAAGGAGTAGCGAACCTTTCCAGTCCTGTCCTTGTGAGGTAGCCATTGCTGCAGCTGCTATTCTGTCTTATATCTGTCTGTATGTTTGCTATCGCAAAAGTAGCGCAACATTGCACTGCGCTGCCATTGCGTATTTTATGGAAGCCCAGAGCTGCAGTTGCTCTGGGCAGCCTGTGTGGCCTCTTCCATTATCCTGCTCTTAGCCTATTTGCTTTGGGTGGCCAGAAAGTATGACCCCCCCCCCCAGCATTACACTTTACAGTTTACCAGTAGTGCTTTCACCAACACCCTTTTGTTTATCGACTCTAAAGTCTGTTGGACCACTATTACAATTGTCTACAGCACATGTGGGGTAGTCAATGAGCTCCCCCCATCACTTGATCAAGCAAAATTTTCAAACCAGATAACCTCTTCATTCAGCCCCTGATGAGTCACGTGACCGAGTGACGAAACTAGGAAGGAGTCTCAGATGGCATCGCAGCAGGAGAGGAACATACTGTTGAGGGAGGGTTGAGGAAGCTGGGCTGTCACCAGGGCAGTCTGACCAGAAGACCATTCGGGGGGAGAGCCTGTTGGCAAAACTTTATGCCCTTATTGCCATGCAGAAAAGTGTAAGTGCAATTTTTGAACAGCTGTTTTTATTATATTGCACTATGAATTGTGTTATTATTGATGCTGAATAAAGAGGCTATCTGGTTTAACGATTCTGCTTGATCGAGTGATGAGGGGAGCCCATTCAATATCCCACAGGTGCTATAGACCATTGTAATAGTGGTCCAACAGACTCAGTGAGTCGATAAACAAAAAGGTGTTGGTGAAGGCACTACTGACAAATTGTTGAGCGCTGATTGATGGTTATGAATGTACATTTATTACATTGTTTCGGTACAGCAGAGTGTCCCTACATCAAGGAAATAACATACCTGTAAATGACTATGACATCACATCAGTATGCATAGCAAAATAAAAACAAATAGATATGATTGCTATGATTGCTATACCACCACCCTGGCTGTACTGCCAGTAAAATCACCATAATAAAAATGCCCGAGGTCAGTTGTCAAATGATAAGTACTACTATATATAATTAATACCACAGGCTGCCCAATACAATAAGCTACAAGTCACCAAGGGGTTGACGAACAAAACATCGGTAATACAGCCATGCACACATAGTGGTAGTAATATCTACCTCCTCACATTCACGTGTACAAGACTTCTCACGTGCCTCACCCCTCCTCTGGAATGCCCTTCCACAACACATCCGCCACTCTTCCACCTTCGAAATCTTTAAACGCTCCCTCAAAACCCACCTTTTCCGACAAGCATATTCTCTAGCTTAGGCCATGCACCCACTAAATAACCTAATTACGCACTGCCTGTACATATACTGTATACTTCCCCCACCTCTTGTTTCCACCCCATTCCTTTAGATTGTAAGCTCGCAAGGGCAGGGCTCTCACCCTTTTGTGTCATGGAATGTTATTAATTCAATTGCTTGCACACTGTTAGAAATTTATACATTTTAGTCATCATGTTAAATCAAGTTGTAATCAGCAGTGCTGTATCTTGTATCAGTGTTCATATTTCATGTATATCATTGTCTGTATCATTATGTATCCCTTGTTTGTTTTCTTACATTGTACAGCGCCACGGAATATGTTGGCGCTTTATAAATAAATAAATAATAATAATAATAATAATAATAATAAAATATCGTAACTAGCGATACTGCAGGCAGAAGTAAAGGTAATATTACCGTGTGCATGGCAGTATTACCAATGTTTTGTGCATCAACCCCCAAGTGTTTACAGCAAAGAAGAGAAACCAACCACAGCTAATTCGCCAGAGCAGAATATAGCATAAACCAGTAGGTCTTAGTGCATCCAGTGTGCTACCTGTCTTGCAGGATGTGTGCAAGGGGAATCCTCGGCAGGATAGCTGACACCGCCAGCCTGGACTATTTCATTCCTCTAACCACGTTGTTAGTCCCCGCCCACACCACGTGAACAGCCAGTTGGTATCCATGGACAGAGACACCCATTTTGGCAGAAGTTAATGAAACCACTTGAAATCAGAAGAAACTGAAGTTAAGAAACATAACTGTACTTTTCCTCTTGTTCCAACTCCTTCAATGCAAATTTGCCCCAAAATGAAAATACCAAATACACCTCTGTGCTGCACAAACTTTCAGTGAGCCAAAATCATGTCAATTCGCCGTGAAAGTTTGGGAATTTGGCCTGTCCATCCCTACTCACGAGCTACTAAAGTGGAAATATATCATCATCATGGCCAGGCAGTCAGCATTTTGTAAATGGGATAAAGGTGACTGCATCCACATTCCTCTACCTTCAGGCTCCTCGTACTAGTGAAAGGGTTAATGACCTCAGTGAGAAAACTATTCCCTGTGTCAGCACCAAACGGATAAAGGAAGCAAACAGACATTTTCTAGACTGAGCAGTGCACAACACGCAATCATTGCAGCCTTGTTTTCCATTGGTCCATCATGGAGTGCAGTGGCCCCTGGAGATTGTTCAAACCTCCTGAAGAGTGAGATAAAAATGGGTTTCTGTGTATAGCTAAGGTTGCAAAAAAAAAAAAAAAAAAACAATGGAGCAATATAAAATCCATCTGCACAGTGCTCTATACAGAATACACTCTGGCTGTACAATGAAAATATTTTTTTAAGTTTGAAAAAATATTAGAAGTGCCAAAGTTTCAGCATTGACTTGAAGAGGATTTGTATTGACCTAAAGCAATGTAGACCTGTAATTCTGAAAAAAAAGCAAAATTAAGATGCATATTTCTGTAGAGGGAAGTCTCTGTGTCCTCCAGAGGCTTCCCACATGCTCCTCAAGAAGACCACTGATCTAGTGCTGGAACCCTCTGGAAGTTCGTGGGAACACTCCTGTCCATAAAGGAGCATGGCCCCACTGCGCAGGTGCAGGACATCTTGCACCTATGCAGTAGCATGGAGTCGCTCCGGCTCAATGGAAAATGCCAAGCTCTGTGCTACTGTGAAGGTATGAGTAATCGTAGCAAATCGGATTCTTACAAATCTACCCCCTGTCAAAAAATCAAAAATACCTTCATGAGTTCTGCGACAGACAAGCAACTCTAATAGTGCAGAGCGGGGCTGCAGGGAAGGGAGTTAAGGTTGAGATGAATGTCTTGTACGGTTGTGATCAGGGGTGATTGTACCATGAAGCCACCTGAATTAAATGATTCAGGTGTCAAAATAAGGTGATGCTGCTGGCCCCAACTAAATGGCGCGCAGCACAAATATCAAATCCAGCCACGGGTCCTCTCCACTTCTGCACTGCAGCCTATCACTGTGCAGCCACATCTCTCTGTATATCTCCTAATGTCACATGACATGCATAGGAAGCCTACAGTGCTCTGCGAGGTGAAGAGGTCATCATTGTGGAAAAGCAGCTTGTTGTGCTGTGTGAGGAGTCTGACGAGGAGGGAGGAGGCAGCAGTGTTACATTTGACTTGCACAGCAGAAAGGAAGAGGTGGTATTGCTGTCCTGATTGAGTAGGAATGGACGGCTGAGGGTGAGCAGTTTGTTTGTCACAGACTCTCAGCCAGTGTGTTATTGTGTTGAGCTGCAGCATGTCATGTCATGTCTCGGGTTGTTACATATGCTCCCTTGCTGACTGAGAACATTAAATGAAGCAAGGTGTATTGTTGGATGCTGTGCGATCATTCAAAGTTGAGGGGGGGGATTAGTATCCTCACAAGTTTGCCTCAGGCAGCAAAATGTCTAGAACCAGCCCTAACAATGTCTCCCCCCTACAAAACTTTTAGGGGGCCCCCCTTCTTACATTCAGACCTCCAGTGCTCAGCAGGGAGAAGGGGCCTGGATTTTTTCCCTCCTCCTTCCCCACCAGGGCCCCTCTCCCATGCTCCCCTGGCTGTGTCCGTTCATCCCGACCCACAGATCTTGTGCAGCAGGAGTGACAGCCAGGGCTTACCTCTTCCACAGCCACTAGGTGCCCTCTGGTCTCTCTGAGTTTCTGTGCGCATTGGGTGACTTTACGTGACATGCAGAAGATTAAAGTGGATCTGAGATGAACTTTTACTCATTGCATAATTGTGTTCCTTTCCTATTTTTTATAGGGCATTCCTCAAGCCAAATACTTTTTTGTTTTTGTTTTAATACTCTAATTCCCTATAAACTAAACAAGCCACGCCCACAGGTTTTCAGAGAGCCAAGGCACTTTCAGACAGTAGCAAGGGCTCATGGGAGCTCAGTCTGGGCAGGAGGAGGGGGAGGTATTACTAGCCAGAGATTTCAGAGGCAGAGGGGAGGAGTAGGGGGGATGAGTTTTTTTTTGCTCAAGATGCAGATAAGCCTGCCTCTGTGTAATCGTATTGCAAAAAGGGTGTGTGCATCAAACACCAAGTGAACCCTTATATACCTGGCTTATATAAAGCTGTTTGCAGATAGATTTGCTGTGTAAACTATCTAAGCTTTAGATAAGATATATAGACAAGTTACTTGTTATAGTTAGTTTTTAATCTCGCATCCGCTTTAAAGAGAATCTGTACTCTAAAATTCTTACAATAAAAAGCATACCATTCTATTCATTATGTTCTCCTGGGCCCCTCTGTGCTGTTTCTGCCACTCCCAGCTGCAATCCTGGCTTGTAATTGCCATTTTTATGCATTGTTTACAAACAAAAGACATAGCAAGTGATAGGCTGAGAGTAGCTCAGTGTGTGAGTCATACAGAACTTGCAGGGGGCCTGGAGAGGGTGTGTATAGCTTCTATCCAATCACAAGCAGCACAGCACATTCCAGCCTGACTACCTGAGCCCGACAGACCCGACAGAGGAGAGAAGATTAGATCATATAACAGAGATAACACAGCCACTTTGCAACTAGGAAAGGCTGCAGTAAGACAGAGCACATTAGAACAGGTATAGGAACTTATAGGATAAAAGAAATAAGGCTCAAAATTTTGTTACAGAGTCTCTTTAAGAGGAATACAGAGACCAGAGGCCACCTAGTAGTTACAGCGGGAGTGAGTTGGAGAGACCCAACAGTGGAAAAGGTGCGCCCCGGCCATCACTACCACTGCGCTAATCTGTGGGTTTGGGTGAGAGCAAAATTCCAGAGGTTAAACTAAAACTCAGCATTAGTGGACATGGGCCACGCCGAAAGTGGTTAACTCACCTTGGTTGCTGCCTCTGAATGCAGTGTTACACGCTTCTCTGCATCCTCCTGATAATCTATCCATCACAGCCAGAAGAAGGAATTACCGGGGGGCGGAAGGAGGAAGTATCAGGAGGATGGCATAGAGTGCTGTGTTTAGAGGTAAAAACAAAGGTGAGTTAACCTCCTCTGGCACGTCCCACGTACACCAACACTCAGTTTTAGTTTGGCCTTAGGCAAGAAATCCATTAGCTGAAACTGTATTAATTAATCATCTGTCACCTAACGGCAGCAATGACTTTATTTCTTAGCACAGCTTCCATTTCCTGGGTCAATAAGGATTTGCATTTTGGGAGAATTTTCCCCTCCTTCCCTTTCCGATAACACAATGTTTTTTTGACCAGTTGAATGTCCAGCTCTTGCTACTGGGATTTTCTCATTTGTCACCCAGCGGTGAATTAGCAGTGCACACCTAGGACAAGTTAAACTTTTAAAGCACGTGTGCTATTTTAGTCGCACAGTTTTGACCTTCTAGCTTCTACCCCTTTCTTATCCAAGTGTGAATATTGCCAGGTCTGCACTGTGCATGCTGATACGACACTAGCATGATTTCATGGAGTCATCAGCTTAACAAATATGCTGCTGATTTGCATAAACACAATTATTTCTGCAAGACTTCTCAATAACGCTCCAAATACCAATAAACAGTGTTTTTTATTCCCTGCTCTATCTTCAGTGCAATTAGATTTAAGAGGTTATATGGAAATATGTCTAAAACAATTATTCATTTACAGACAGGAAATATTTCCTCTAAATGCGTTTGTCTTATCTCTCATGGGATGTGATCTACATGTTTAACATATTATAGAGAGCAGCCACAGGAGACAAGGGCACTGCATAGGGGACGGGAGGACGTCAATGCAAAAACTGCTGTGTCACACTTTCATTTCACAAATACAGTGTGTATCTATACAGTAGTAAAATAAAGAAACTGAACAAATAGCAATTTGAAGGAAAACCCCGGGATGTGCTATAAAAAGTATCATGCCCGATGTAATGTCAGCTATTAGAATTAAAGACATATCATTAACAGACATTGGTCCATACTTAAACAGGGACTTCCGACTGTGAGGGAATTCCATGATTGGCCTCTTATGTCATTTAAGAGAGCACCCTCCTTAAGGGATAAACTTGTACATAATCATTTAGGACCCACTAAAGTGAAAGTGACCAAGAGAAATGGCACGTTTCCTTGTATAGGGTGCCATTTGTGTAGCTATATCACAAAAGGGGAGGTTTTTACCCACCCCAGCCGAGGGACAAAATACAAAATCAGAGGCAATTTTACCTGCGAGTCTAGGTTTGTTATTTATTTGTTACATAGTTACATAGTTATTTTGGTTGAAAAAAGACATACGTCCATCGAGTTCAACCAGTATAAAGTACAACACCAGCCTGCTCCCTCACATATCCCTGTTGATCCAGAAGAAGGCGAAAAAACCCTTACAAGGCATGGTCCAATTAGCCCCTAAAGGGAAAAATTCCTTCCCAACTCCAGATGGCAATCAGATAAAATCCCTGGATCAACATCATTAGGCATTACCTAGTAATTGTAGCCATGGATGTCTTTCAACGCAAGGAAAGCATCTAAGCCCCCTTTAAATGCAGGTATAGAGTTTGCCATAACGACTTCCTGGGGCAATGCATTCCACATCTTAATCACTCTAACTGTAAAGAACCCTTTCCTAAATAAATGGCTAAAACGTTTTTCCTCCATGCGCAGTTCATGTCCTCTAGTCTTTTGAGAAGGCCTAGGGACAAAAAGCTCATCCGCCAAGCTATTATACTGCCCTCTGATGTATTTATACATGTTAATTAGATCCCCTCTAAGGCGTCTTTTCTCAAGACTAAATAAACCCAGTTTATCTAACCTTTCTTGATAAGTAAGACCTTCTATCCCACGTATCAATTTTGTTGCTCGTCTCTGCACCTGCTCTAAAACTGCAATATCTTTTTTGTAATGTGGTGCCCAGAACTGAATTCCATATTCCAGATGTGGCCTTACTAGAGAGTTAAACAGGGGCAATATTATGCTAGCATCTCGAGTTTTTATTTCCCTTTTAATGCATCCCAAAATTTTGTTAGCTTTAGCTGCAGCTGCTTGGCATTGAGTACGATTATTTAACTTGTTGTCAATGAGTACTCCTAAGTCCTTCTCCAAGTTTGATGTCCCCAACTGTATCCCATTTATTTTGTATGGTGCTAGTCCATTAGTACGTCCAAAATGCATGACTTTACATTTGTCAACGTTGAATTTCATCTGCCATGTATGTGCCCATATAGCCATCCTATCCAGATCCTGTTGCAATATGATACTATCTTCCTGAGAGTTGATGATTCTGCACAATTTTGTATCATCTGCAAAAATAGCAACATTGCTCACTACTGCATCTACTAGGTCATTAATAAATAAATTGAAGAGCACTGGACCCAGAACAGACCCCTGTGGGACCCCACTGCCAACAGTCTCCCATTTTGAGTACGATCCATTGACCACAACTCTTTGTTTTTGTCTATTAGCCAGTTCCCTATCCATGAACACAGACTCTTCCCCAGTCCTTGCATCCTCAACTTTTGCACCAGACTTTTGTGGGGAACAGTGTCGAAGGCCTTTGCAAAGTCCAAGTATATCACATCTACAGCATTCCCAATATCCATATTAGCATTCACTACCTCATAAAAGCTGAGCATGTTAGTCAAACAGGACCTGTGTTTAGTAAACCCATGTTGATGCTGAGGAATAAGATTATTTTCTACTATGAAGTCATGTATAGTATCTTTTAGTAACCCCTCAAATAGTTTGCATACAACTGATGTTAAGCTTACAGGTCTATAATTTCCTGGATCTGATTTTTTGCCCTTCTTAAATAATGGGAAAACGTGGGCTGTACGCCAATCCACTGGGACTCTGCCAGTTGCAAGAGAGTCACAAAAGATAAGATAAAGGGGTTTAGCTATAACTGAACTTAATTCCCTTAGGACCCGAGGATGCATGCCATCCGGGCCAGGTGCCTTGTCTATTTTTAATTTATTTAGTCTTGCCTTCACTTCTTCCTGCGTTAAGTATTTAATATTACAGTTAGAAGATTGAGACTCTTCTGCCTCTGTAGTTTGCAACAGTGCTGTTTCTTTTGTGTAAAATGTCCCTGCGGGCTGGGGTATGTGGAGAAAACTACCCAACCCCTTAGGGATATAATTTCCTCACAGAAGTCTAATATCAGAAATCAGAATCGGGAACTATCAGTTTCGGACCATTTTTGTGTAAAAGGGCACCGTCTCTGCCAGCTTAGGGTGCAGGTTATAGAGGGTATACCACTACTACGTAGAGGAGGTGACCGGCAGAAATTATTTGCACTTAGGGAAAACTATTGGATAAAGAAATTGGACACTTTAGAACCAAAAGGTCTGAATAGAGACTATGATTTATCTATGCTATTGTGATTTATGTGTTGTAACCTGCAATATTTTATGATTCCACCAGGGGGAGCCTTCTATATACTTATTGAAATTGAGGGACGCAGTGAGGTAATATATCTTCTGTTGTCCTGATTATTATTATTATTATTATATACATAGTGTGTAGTTGTATATTATTATACTAAACATTGTCCTTATCATGCACTCTAGGCTTAGGGTGTGATGGGCGTCGCGTGCATCCATTGATGTCTTTTTGTTTTCCTAGTAGGAGTACGTGGTCGCTTTAAACCACGCCTCCTGCTTTGGGACTCTGTGCGGACGCTGTAGGCCGCATACTGATTGGCTGTCCCCGCCACCGGCTTTGTATGACCTAGCGGCGGTGTTTTTTGCAGCTTCCGGGAGCGGACGCTGTCGGCCTCCTTGCAATTGGAGGTAAGTGAGCGGTCATGCCCCCTATGACAGCGCACAGTCTGGGAGCGGACGTTGTCGGCCTCCTTGTAATTGGAGGATGCGATAGGCGACATCACGCCCCCCATGGTAGCGCGATGATCGCGCATGGGGGTTTTCCGCCTACTGCCTTGGTTGCGGTGAGCGGATGTTGTCGGCACTTTTCCTATTGGCCTGTTCAGACCATGTGGCACTACAGCATACCTCTTTGTGGACGTTGTCGGTGGACTTTTGATTGGTTGCCTGTGGAGCCTTTAGCACCACGAGCTTTGGACTTATATAACACAGGTACGCACTGTAGGTATTCACTTTATGCCATATTTATATGTGTTTAGATCTGTGGGCATTAAGTACTGTTTACTTGTACACTGTGGTTGAGGTCCATATTGGGCGCTTGATGATTGGACAATTGGAATGTGGAGGCACACCTGATTCGTGGAAACACTTTCATACATATGCAGGTTAGATAATGAGATAGTTCTCTATGTGGTCCTCTTCTAGACTATAAGAACATAAGTTTTAACTGGTGTTAGTTAGTGTGGGTCCATTATGATTTGAGAAAAGACTATTGTGGTCCGAAACGCCTGTGCGTCATCTGTATGTGTACCCATACCTTTTAAGTGTGTTTTTATGGATTGAGCTATAAATAAAGAAATTTTGATGGTGCAGATCTTGAGATATCTGACTACAGACGCTCATTGCTCCAGAGTGGATCTCAGCACATCAGTACACACCATCGGTGCACTAAACAGTTCAGATTGTACAAACTTTTGTAAAGCACACGATAAGACACAGAGGTAAGAGGCCTCTGTCGTTCAGAATGTGGGAAAACTTTTCTTAATGGAAAGAGCCTTTAGAGACACCTAGGAAAACTCACACAGGTGAGAAGTTGTATTCATGCTCAGAGTGTGGGATACGTTTTACCCAGAATGGAAACATCAGACAAATGAAAATACACTCTGGGGAGGAGACTTTTTCATGTTCAGAGTGAATGAAACTTTTATAGACACCAAAAAACTCACACAGGTGACAGACCGTATTCATGTTCAGACTTTTGTAAAGCACATAATGACACATAGAGGTAAGTTCAGAATGTGGGAAAACGTTTCATGATTGAACATGAATAAGGTTTCTCACCGGTGTGAGTTTTTGTAGGTGTCACTGAAGGCTCTTTCTGAGGGCGGGAATGGTTTATTCAAAGTGGAAACCTTAATACACATGAGAATACACACTGGGTAGTGGCCTTTTTCATGTTTAGAGGGCGGGAACGTTTTCTATGACAGCGGAAACTTTCATAGACACCAACAGACTCACACCGGTGACAGACCATATTCATGTTCAAACTTTTGTAAAGCACATGATAAGACAAACAGGTAAGAGGCCTCTGTCATGTTCAGAATGTGGGAAAACATTTCATGATAGAAAGAGCCTTCAGAGACACAGAAAAAAACTCACACAGGTGAGAAACCATATTCATGTTCAGAGGGTGGGAAATGTTTTACTTAGAATGGAAACCTTAATAGACGCCTGAGAATACACACTGGAGAACGGCATTTTTCCTGTTCAGAGTATGGGAAAGATTGTTATGACAGAGAAATCATTCTTAAACACCAAGAGACTCACACAGGTGACAGACCGTATTCATGTTCAAACTTTTGTAAAGCACATGATAAGACACATGGGTAAAAGGCCTCTGTCGTTCAGAATGTGGGAAAACTTTTCATGATAGAAAGAGCCTTCAGAGACAGCTAAAAAAACCTCACAGAGGTGAGAAACCTTATTCATGTTCAAAGGGTGGGAAATGTTTAACTCAGAATGGAAACCTTAATAGACACATGAGAATACACACTGGGGTGCAGCCTTTTTCACGTTCAGTGTGCTGGAAAGTTTTCTATAACAGAGGAAACTTTCATAGACACCAAAAGACTCACACAGGTGACAGACTATGGGCCTGGTTCACAAAGCGGTGATAACTCAGTTATCACGCCTAAAAGACTTCAGGCGTGATAACTTTTGCACCGCTGAGTTAGCACTGCTTTGTGCTCTTTATCGCACGCAAAGTCCTGCACGCAAAGTTTTGCGCGCGCAATCGCGTAATTCCGCGCGCAGCGCCCATAGGGTTTAATGGGCGCATCGCGCGCACTGCAAAACTTTGCGCGCGGGAATTTCGCGCGAGTTTCATTTTATCACGCCTAAACTGAGTTTAGGCGTGATAAAGGGCTTTTCACAGGCGTGCAAACACTTTGCACCGCTTTGTGAATCAGGCCCTATATGAATGTTCAAACTTTTGTAATGTACATGATAAGAGAAACAGGTAAGAGGCCTCTGTCATATTTGGAATGCGGGAAAACTTTACATGATAGAAAGAGCATTCAGAGACACCTAAAAACTCATATAGGTAAGAAGCCCTATTCATGTTTAGAGGATGGGAAATGTTTTACTGAGAAAGGAAACCTTAATAGACACGTGAGAATACACACTGGGGAGCGGCATTTTTCAGGTTCTGAATGTGGGAAAGATTTCTACAATGGATGAAACTTTCATAGACACAGAGTGTGGAAAATTATTCTATGACAAATTCAACTTTCATAGACACCAAAAGACTCAAACAGGTGACAGATTGTAATTCATGTTCAAACTTTTGTAAAGCACCTAATTACATAGTTATTTGGGTTGAAAAAAAAACATACGTCTATCAAGTTCAACCAGAAAACAAAGTACAACACCAGCCTGCTCCCTCACATATCCCTGTTGATCCAGAGGTAGGTGAAAAACCCTTACAAGGCATGGTCCAATTAGCCCTAACCTGGAAAAAAATTCCTTCCCGACTCCAGATGGCAATCAGATAAAATCCCTGGATCAACACCACTGGGCATTACCTAGTAATTATAGCCATGGATGTTTTTCAGTGCAAGAAAAGCATCTAAGACCCCTTTAAATGCAGATTTAGAATTTGCCATAACTACTTCCTGTGGCAATGCGTTCCACATCTTAATCACTCTTACTGTAAAGAACCCTTTCCTAAGTAAATAGCTAAAACGTTTTGCCTCCATGTGCAGATTTGTAAAGGCCTAGGGCCAAAAAGCTCATACGCATCCACATGATAAGTCACACAGGTAAGAGGCCTCTGTCATGTTCAGAATGTGGGAAAACTTTACATGATAGAAAGAGCCTTCAGAGATACCTAAAAACTCGCACAGGTGAGAAGCCTTATTCATGTTCAGAGTGTGGGAAATGATTTACTCAGAATGGAAACCTTCATGGACATATGAGAATACACACTAGGGAGCGGCCTTTTTAAAGTTCAGAGTGCGGGAACGATTTCTATGATAGAGGGAGATTTCATAGACACCAAAAAACTCACACAGGTGACAAACCGTATTCATGTTCCGACTTTTGTACAGCACATGACAAGACACATGGGTAAGAGGCCTCTGTCATGTTCAGAATGTGGGAAAACTTTTCATGATAGAAACAGTCTTCAGAGAAACCTAAAAACTCACACAGGTGTTCAGAGTGTGGGAAATGTTCAGAGTGTGGGAAATGTTTTACTCAGAATGGAAACGTTCATGGACCCTTGAGAATACACACTGGGGAGTGTCATTTTTCAAGTTCAGAGTGCGGGAAAGATTTATATGATAGAGGAAAGTTTCATAGACACCAAAAAGCTTACACAGGTGACAGACCGTACTCATGTTCAAACTTTTGTAAAGCACATGATAAGATACACAGATAAGATGCCTCTGTCATGTTCAGAATGTGGGAAAACTTTTCACGGTAGAAAGAGCCTTCAGAACACATCTAAAACTTACAG